>NC_090190.1:8901723-9081723 GCF_024679245.1 Pseudorasbora parva
AATAATGAAAGGCCTTTTTTTTCTCTTACCGAATAGTGTGTGTTGATAGATGAGGCAGAGGCAGAATGGGGACACTCTGCTTAAAGTGATGGCTGATGGAACAGGCAGGCACAGCTGTGTGATCAACGTTGCCTGCTGTCGTGCCCACATGAGCATGCGAAGCGCAGAGGCACAACACCTTTCGCTTTAACACACCTGCAGTCAGCCACAGCCCAACTCCTCACCTTTAGGCAGATGGGAAAACATGTTTCAGACTCAGACAAAGAATGCAGAAATGAGAGATGTAGAAGTCTGCTAAATTTAATAAGACATGCTCATGTGACTAGCAGGGATGTAGAAATGTTATTATAGAGCTCGTTGGATTCCACCATAATTAGGTAACTTAGATTTATATGGATTTCCAAGAAGAGGCATGCAGCCATATACAGAAAAACAGATTCACACTAATGCTCTGTAGTTCTAAAATGGATGGATGGATGGATGGATGGATACAGATCTAGAATGTTACACAGACAGACAGACAGACAGACAGACAGACAGACAGACAGACAGACAGACAGACAGACAGACAGACAGACAGACAGACAGACAGACAGACAGACAGACAGACAGACAGACAGACAGACAGACAGACAGATAGATAGATAGATAGATAGATAGATAGATAGATAGATAGATAGATAGATAGATAGATAGATAGATAGATAGATAGATAGATAGATAGATAGATAGATAGATAGATAGATAGATAGATAGATAGTGTCAGACAAAAAGTTAGAAAAAACAAGTTCTAAAAGAAAAAGTTAGAACATCATACATTCAGCTAGAACGACAGACAGACAGTTAGAACGTTAGAGAAAATGACAGACAGACAGATATCACCCATACAGGCATTCATTCATGACTGCTATGGGTGGCAGACAGTAACCCAGCTTTATGTGAGTGGGATGGTGATGAATATTGGGAGAAAGCACTCCACTTTTATTGCAGTGTTTGTTAGCGCTCTCTGTCGTGCTGTAATTTGCCTACAAACAGCCTGATTATCTGAGGCTACTTTGAGAGGAGATCAGACATTGGAGTCTCATTATAGAGTGACGTCAGTGGAAACGCCTCAGTTCCTCAGACACAGATACCCATAGGACGACAGCTTTCAGAAACAGGGGACGAACTCTTCTTGATAGTTTATTCTATTTTTATTTTCTTTATTTATTTTTGAACGGCCTTTGCTCTAGTAGTCATTTCTTCCAGAGCAAATGGAAAGCAAGTTCCTTCGTACCACAAATGTAATAATATCACTAATAAAAACAGCTGAGATTAGAAATAAATGGCAGTAACATTTTAGTTTGTCACATTATGATTGCACTGTAAATCAGACAGAAATCTTCAGCTACCAGCAGCGATTTCAACTTGGTTCGTCTTAGATATAAAACTTACATTTTGAAATGCAGAGCTCTGAAAAAACAACAGGAATTACAAATCTTAAATTAAAAAAGACCTTTCTCCCCTTTTTTGTCTCTCGGTTCTGCATACTAATGCCAATCACTCTGTATCAGCAGTTTTCCATTACTGCTGCTCAAGATCTACATGATTGTGACAGAAATCATAATCATGAGTTATACTTGCCCCTGATATTGTGATTAATTATTTCCATCAATTGAATTTATATTACCAATGGACTAGCCATGGCTCAAGCATTCTCATGACCCTACATTGGATATTTGAGATTTGGAAAATGAATGGATGAATTTAGATGAATATATTTACTTAAAATACTTTTTTTTTTTTTTTGCGGTCTACTTAGTCTGTTAATCAATTACTTACCTTGAAAGTGTAATTATTGAGTTAACTGAATTTAGTTTAAAAATGGATCACGTGTTTAAAATACTTTAGCAAAAAGCTAACGACCAAACCATAGTATTCTTTAAACTTTGTAAATACCAGATGCACTATTTTATTGATCTTATTGCATGGTCTGAAGCGCATGGCACACTTGGGGTGTGTCTAATTTCACTTTTGCTCGTTTAACGTCAGAAAAAAATGGCTGTTGGTCCAAAATGGTTCAGAGTATCCTCTCTCATTCCCTTTAAAAGCCAACTGCGCTTGAACCATGGTGGATTCACTATTTGCATGGCGCAATTTGTTAGCGGAAAGAATGAACGCTTCTCCAGAGAATCCTTTTATTTTAAATTAAAAAAAGTTTGTGTACCGCTCCACGTTTGTGTGTGTAAATTGCACAGTGTATGCACGTATAGGTGCATATTACTAACACGCCCTTTAATGACGCCAAGTTTGAGCTCAGAATCTTGGGACATGTTAGCCTAGAAATCTAGACGCACCCTAGCGGCACCATATCTAATCTGCCTCGAGTGTCGTCTAGCAACTCTCAATACACGTCTGAGCTGTAAAAGCCAAACCCTGGTCGGGCCAATCACATCGAGTATAGAGTCGGTGGGCGGGGCTTAACATAATGACGGCAGAGTTGCGCTTGCGTGCTTCTAGTAAACACAGAAGCTGGCGAAAGGCTGTCTTTCGAATCGGCTTTGACCGTGACTCTGGAATACTTGGAGTTGAGCTTTTCTCTGAGAAAAGAACAAAGAACAGCACTGAAGTCATTCTTAAGAAGGGAAGATGTGTTCGGAGTTTTACCGACCGGATAGGGCGAAAGTTTAATCATGTTCATGGATGCGGTTATTTACGTTACTGCAGTATGAAGCGGAGCAGGACAGAGTGTTGTGGGGGCTGAGCAAGGCCAATGGAGTGATTGTTAAGCAACACACGGCTCACGAGCAAAGGGGCTTTTATTATGATGGGACATTAATAATATTATGTCGCGGATGCCAGTTTTTGGTTATCACTTTTCTGGTCATGAGTATGAGGTAACGCATGCTCTGTTTATCATATTAGATATATTTAAGTGTGTTTAAATGATGTTGTGACGTTACTCTGTGCGTTCGCTCCGCGGCTGCTCTGACACTTATTCACACTGCTAAGAGTAAATCGTTTCTGCAGAAATAAACTGGAAACCGGGGGTAACTCAGATATGACGCAAGGTTTTTGATGATCAATGGTGCAGTAATTTTCAGTTGCCTCAAAATAGCAACGTGCCAACAATGCACCTGAACACACCTCGTGTTCAGACCAGCACGCTCATGGGTGCATTTGCTATTTAAACAACGTGGTGCTGTAACAAGGCCACAAATGTAAGAATACAAACATTCAGTGCCAATGTATTTGGTACTCAGAAATTGCTAATAAATATCAATTCATTACAAAGAAACGGCAAATTAAACTTGAATGAAACATGACATTTTGAAGTAGAAAGACTGAAGAAAAGATCATCAAGAACCAGTAGAATTTTCTGTTAAAACTTCAAAAAATACTTTTTTTACAGTATTATTGGCAACCAATATCACCATAGTACTTTGATACCAGGAAAATGGAGTTCTTATCTGAAATACTATTGTGTCTATGAGTCTAAAGTGGTTTGGCAAGACTATAAAGTGATAACATTCCACCACAAACTGGAAATTCACTCCTGCAGACTCCCTACCCCAGATCTCTAAAAGCAAGCTCGGGAGAATAAAGGATCGATTTTAATTGCTTGTTTGAGGGGCTGTGCGGGACAGAGGGAGACAGATAGTAATAGGGCGAGATGACAAAAGACTAGGTCTGCAATCATTCCTGAATAAAAGAGGCCTCAGACCTTGGCCAACATAACATCATACTTGACACGGGGCATGACTGCAAACATGGCTAGTCAGAAATGGACAAAGGGATACGAGGGCCACCTGCTGCTCACTCCATCTTTACCACTGCAAGCACATTCTGTTCTTATTTATCCCTTCGGTTTCTTTCTTTAATCTGTCAGTGTTGTTTCAGTCTCTGTTTTCCATTTGTTAATGTATGTCTCTCTGTTCTCGTTCTGTAACCTTTGTCCTAATGCCCTTTTCCCTTTCATCTATGAGAGCTGATGCATCTTCACCTCTGACCCCTGGATCTATTCACATATTCTGTCTCTCTAATTGACTCATTCATCCTCACCATTTAATATAACAAAAAATGCGCTATAAGTACAAATGCAATATACATGATGATTATATTTCTATAATATAACTGACGGTTCCATACAGTATGTGAGTCAGAAATGTATAGAGAAACAATGAGATTTTGACTTGTCAATTTTATCAGAAAATTTACATTTTTAAAATAAACGTACCCCTTCTCCCACACCCCACATTTTGGCAAGTGGGACATAAATAACATACCCAAAAATGAAAAGGTTGCTGCTGCTCTTTAAAAACCCACTACTCTATTGTCTATGTCTGGTGTGGCTAACTGCCCCATTCACGTTTCTATTGTTCTCATTGACAAACCTTTCATCCCTCTGCTGGGTATGAGACCTAATCTTTATTATTTCTTTTTTATCATCATTCTTTTGTTTTTATTAAGCCATTATTAGCCTTTATTCTGGCAATACATGGCTTGGCCATCTACACCACTTTGATCCCACTATAAATGAATCCACCTAATATCTGAAGAAAAGCATATTCTTGAGACCTTGTGAATGTAAATTATATAACCAAATTAGATGAAATAGAATATCTCCTGGCTAAACAGGTGCATTAGAGCTACAATTAGTATCAAGCTACATAACTTTTAAGAGAAATATTAATATTATGCTTTTACTCAAAATTCACTTTAAACCACCAATGAGTGTTTGTATTAACTTCCGATTTAAATTTAATGTAATTAAATTATGTAAATTGAATGTAATTAATTAAATATATAATGTGGATTAGCTCATATAATGTTGTTAAAACGTGTTATTACCTTTTCAAAGCAGCTAATCGCTACACCTGCTAAGCATTTATAATGTAAAAATCCTTTATAATATGAAAATACCCCAAATCGTATAAAACAAACCCACACACAAATCATATACTATCGTAATCGCGTGTTTATTAGCTTCTAGTTTCACATGTAGAGATGCTTCTTTGGGTTTGTTTTTCATGGAGCTTAGAACGAGGAAGTGTACAGGACATCGTCATCCAGAAGGGCAAGAATTATGGGCAGGTAATATGATTGACAGATCTAGACCGGCGAAACGCTTGCTGAGTTTAAAACTCATGCAAACCAGGACAGGATAGACAGACAGCGATCTGTAAGCTCTCTCCGTTCTTCAGATTGCATAATTCAGTGAGAAATGAATAGAAATTATATTTTATATGACAAAATATTATGCATACATGACAATAAACCAATATTTTTCGAAATATGCACACTTTTGGACTAAACTGGCGCTGTTATAGAGCAAACAAGCCAGATTTTATCTAAAAGGCAGGACTTCCATTCCTAATACTTAAATCTTCCTAAATCTACCTAAATCTTCTCCTGTGCATAGGCCCTGTTTACACCTGGTATTGAGATGTTTTGCTTCAGATCACAAGCGGACAATGCAAAATGCAGGTGTAAAGAGGGTTTAAATGTTTTGAGCTTGCCCACATTCTACCACTTCCAAAGTCGAAAACGGATTCAACAGCATTGCTTTTTGTAGTGAAGACACTCATGTGGTTGAGCTAGCCAGACAGGATTTAAACTTGTTGGCTGGAGACCCAAGATTGGTTTGAAGATGAAAAACATACCAAGCACAATGTCCTCTAAGCATTCCTGATTTCCAACATGCACTCACCGTGTTCGGCATGGTCTTGTGGCTATCTGAGGAGAAATGAAAGAAGATGGTCTCATGTGTTTTTCCATTGTCTCTGCTCTGGTCACGTTCATATGTAAACTGCGCAAGCTTCTATTGTCCATTAGATCAAAACATCTAAAAAATCCCATACATTTACCCACCCATAGACGTTTTCCTCAAAAGAAATCAGAACAGAAGTGTTTGAAACTAATTAAAATACTGGTGTAAACGGGTATGTATCTCCCTCATCTACTTATGATCTGATTGGGCTATACTCTTTGTGGTATTGTTTGGCTCAGTTGTCTGCAGAGTAAAAAGACAGAGCAATTCACTGCCAGCTGATGTAATGAACAGCGACACTTTCTAATGTCAATCTCATTACCAGAATTTTTAGATTTAGGCGTCACGGGTGAAGAGCACAGAGCTTGATCTTGACAGTTTAAGTGAGTGAAGCTATAGGACTAGCATGCACCTGAGAGCAGACACAAATAGCAGCACAAAGATCCAGAGACAAAGAGCTCCATATTATGATTGAGAGCACAGTTCCTGCCCTATGTGTGCAGCAAGTAGATCTTCATTCCAGCACTTTTTTGACAGCTCATTCCTAAGGACAGGCTGAATCGGTAAAGACAGTCACAGCATTGGCCCCATTAATGGCCAGATCCCTGTGGTTCTCTCTTTTCCACAGGTTTGGTTCATTATCTTCAATCAGGGTGGTCAACAGCATGTTCGGTCAATGCACTGCAGTTCAGAAAATAAATCTATATGGCACATAGAACTGGTAACATCACTGGTTGCCAGGCAATTTATAAAACACTTTTTTAAATGATTCCCTGCAACATCATCACTCGAGCACATGCACTTAAGCCAGAGAGACCTCGGATTTGGTTCTAAGTTCAAAATGGGCAAGCATGCGATTTGAGTGTTCAACCAGCTCTGTGCAATTACCAGCTGTGACACGTCCAAATGGCCACTCTCACATGTTTTTCTTACGCCTCTACAGGGTTTTGACAGAGAATTGCCACAAGCCTACGATAGTTGTCATCTGTGATGCATCATGCCTTGCACCTTGGTTTCTGTCAGCCCTTTGCGAGCATTGTTAAGAGTTTTTTCTGTCTCTTGCTTTCTTCTTCGGTTCTTTGAGTTCAGAGTGCTGTAGGCGAAAGCACAAAGACCATCTGCTCTCCACAGGCTGTTAAGTTTGAGCCTGTTACTGGGCCCCATTTATTTCGCTCCTTTGTAAGCGTATTACCACAGCATGCTCTTCTTCTCGGGTTTCTTCCTTCTGCCTCATTTAGTTTAGCGTGCCAGCCATGCGGATGATAAGGATGCGTTGCAGTTAACAAGGATCAGCATTTACTCTCCATCTCGTCGTATTTTACTTTAAACATCCCTTTGTGCTTTTACTTCAGTCATTTTCATTAATAGCACATTTCCCTGGCTAATGCTTTGATGGACAGCTGAGGAAAATATCTCAGGAAAATCTCTCATTTTCCACACCCTCATGTCGTTACAAACCTGTATGACTATTTCTTTTGTGCAACACAAATGCTTTTTGCCACATGATGAATGGTGACCAAGCTGTCAAGCTCAAAAAAGAAAAGAAGCTTGTGCACTGTATTACAAAGCCATCTGAAGTCATACAGTAGTTTTATGTGGGAAGCCATTAAGCCATTATTCACTGATACAAAAAAATCTAATCTCATTTGCCAATCTCTAATTCTCATTTAAGAAAAAAAATGATCTTATTGGCATTTAAGTATATTCAAACACGACTTGACGTCAGTGGTATTGGTTTCATGTCTGGTAATCAATTGAAAGAAATGTTGTGTATATTGAAAATCATTTGGATGATATTTTTGGAACTTGACCAAAAAAGCAGGGTGAAGATCCAGTTAAACATCTCCACATCCAGCTCATACCAATAATAATAGTGTTCGATTTATATAGCGCTTTTCAAGGCACTCAAAGCGCTTTACATTGAAGGGGGGAATCTCCTCAACCACCACCAATGTGCAGCATCCACCTGGATGATGCGACGGCAGCCATATTGCGCCAGAATGCTCACCACACATCAGCTGATTGGTGGAGAGGAGACTAAGTGATGAAGCCAATAAGGAGAGGGGGATGATTAGGAGGCCATGAAAGACAGAGGCCAATGGGCAAATTTGGCCAGGATGCCAGGGTTACACCCCTACTCTTTTTCCGAAGGACATCCTGGGATTTTTAACGACCACAGAGAGTCAGGACCTCGGTTTAACGTCTCATCCGAAAGACGGTGCTCTTTGACAGTATTGTGTCATAATCGCTATACTGGGGTGTTAGGACCCACACAGACCACAGGGGGAGCACCCCCTGCTGGCCTCACTAACACCTCTACCAGCAGCTACCTGGTTTTCCCAGTTGGTCCCCCATCCAGGTACTGACCAGGCTCAGCCCTGCTTAGCTTCAGCGGGAAACTAGTCTTGGGCTACAGGGTGATATGGCTGCAGCTCCACAGAAGAAAGAAAATGAGGGTGAGTATATACCAGTGCAAAAAAAAAAAAGAAAAGAAGATGGACAGCAGGTCTCCGCTTCCTTCCATTGTAAAGATAAATTAAGCTAAAATATCCCAGTAATGGCCGTTGCTGATGACGTCATTCGGAGCCTGAGTGTGTGCAGAAGTGATCCTGAGGTGGAGTCCATAGGGGTCCCACACATACTCCCGCTCCAACAGACTCAATCGACTCAAGCACAGCTGTCAATCATGGCATTACACCCCGTTTTTTTATAGCATCAAACAACCATCTAAACCATCTTACTGAGAGAACGAACATAGGTCTGTGTAATGAGAATTACCAAAAATGACTAACTTTGGAAAAAAATAATTTGAAATGTAACTGTATTGTTTTAGTTTGGCTCACATCCCATTCGATTATATGGACAGGGCGGGGTTTAAGACGCATATTGTAGCTAGACAACAGGGGAAATCGAAATGCTTTGGCTTGACTTTTCAGGATTTGTGCGGCACATTTGGTATATCCACCTTATATTTCAACGCGGAATTCTGTTGTTTTTTAGCTGCTATCCACGACTTTCCTGCAAGTCTATTGGCAACGCCATGACACTCGATACTTCCTGTAGAGGGTATCTCACTTCCGGTTTAGCACACATAACAGTTATGCTGCGTTCACACTGGACGTGAATCACGCAAATAAATCGCGGAACATTTCGAAGTTGGACGCGTGAACATTTTGAATCCATTCGCTTCATTCACATGTGACATTCACTACACAACAGACGTAAATTCGCGTCATGGAAGGGGCTTCTGCCAGGCAGTCGTCAGAAGGACTAGCCGAGTTAAGGCTGCTCTCGTCGGGGTTGAGCGCTGATCGCCTGGGTCTCACACCTCCAAAACCTGCTTGGACCTGCTTCCATAAACCATCGAACATAAACAGACCCGTTTGACATGTTACTAGCACCCTACACACTCCATTCAATGCCCAACCAGCTTCAAATAAACTTAAGAATTGTGATGTAGAAGTAATATTTGTATTTTAATAGGCTATTTGTAATTGTTGAAATGCTGTTCATGTCAGACATTGTCAGTAGACTTTTTTTTTTAATCAACATGAAAATAGATGCATGAACTTCAATGAATTTAAGTGCATTGTAATAAACATGAACATTTCATTGCTGTAAATTGAATTATTGAGTCTATACTAAGAGATGTGGACTTTGCTGGCTGGGGTGGTTATTAATTCTCTTTTGCTTTTCATTTCAACATATAACATATATTCTCAGGAGAGAGTGAAGTCATGGCTGTGTCTACCCTACTTTTCTCCCCCTCAAATGGAATAAAGCAAATTGATCCATGTGATATGGCACTCAGAAAGCCTGTGGTATTGACTGAGGTCCCGTTTATGACACTCCATCAATCCAATATGACCTATCCTATAATCCCACCCCATCTTGATATTATCTTTGCTATAGCTGTGAGGAGGCAGACATAGCGAACTATGCTGAGAATATGCGGATGTCAACCCTCTCATTCCAAACCAGAACTAAACTCATGATGTAGCAATAAATCACAGATTATTTTTATGCGACATCTCAGAAATAGAGGCCTGATCTAGAATCATCTTCTTTTATTTTATTTCATAGATCACATGCTCATGTAATGGGGAAAAATGGGCTTGGCTTACTTTCTGTAATGGAGAGCCTCAAGCATGAGCCTCAACACATGCTCAAAGCCTGCATGAAACTATATAAGATTTTTCTGTTATGTTCAAGACATTGAGATTACATGATAATGCCATTGTGCGGTAAATGTTGTCGGCAAATAATGGTTCCCTATCTGAAACAACGGGGTGTTCCCCAAGGGGGTGCTAAGAAGCCTTTAAAACCAAACTCTCTATTGGGCCACCTTTTTGTTATCTTGCGTTGCGATTGGTATCATGTGTTTATGCCCCTTACTTTCAGTTTTACTTTGCGTTTCATCTGCTTAGATGTAAATATTGAGGATGCCATCAATTTCAAACCAATTCAAGCCTGATTCAGACTTAAGAATGTTAACAAACAAGAGAATCGTCCAGAACAGCTTTGCTCTTTGTTTACATCGTAGCAACAACATAAATAATTGGAACTGTTAGAAAACAGAACTGCAAATAATAAGACATGCTTACAATATTGATCCACAAAACAACGGATTGTCTTGACAATCTCAACTCCATTTCAGGAGAAGCTTTTGTGCTTTTATACATTTCTGGAAGCTGTTCTCCATAAAATGTGCTCCACACAGATAAATGCTGAGGTTATAATGTTTAGGAACAGTGTATAAATTAAATTTTAACTACTCTAAGCATGAAGTATGTCAGCCTTAGGAAGGTCAAACAAACCCAGCAGGCAATTTTGTGTTGTTAAAAGATGCCTAATAGCTGTCCAAACACAGACGTCTGGGCTAAAAGAAGGCGAAATTTGTATTCTGTGGGAGGCTATTAGTTAAAGGGTTACTTCAGCGATTAGCATATGGCTTTGTATCAGTAGAAACCCTGGAGAATATTCAAATTATTGTGCTTTTCCCCCTCATATCTCCCTGAGACAAGAGATTTATGCATTTTATTTCTGGAAAAATTCCTCCTATGATGCAAAATGACGATTTTTGCATCATAGGAGGAATGTTTGCCCAGAGGCTAAAGACTACAGCCAGCAGAGGGAGCCATTACCGCATGTTTTGAATCTGCGCATGGGGGATGGGAAGATTACACTCAGCTGGCAGAGAGAGCTCAGCTTGCAGACAGGATCATTTAAACGGAGCTATGGTGAGCAATGTAAGTCTTTTAACTTCTCAAATGAATTTCTATGAAAGTTAAGCTTGCAAAGGCATGAACTGAAACACGTGCCAGACTGAACTCGCGTTGTGAATGTATGCCGCGAATGTAGTCGCGATTACCTCAGCTCTCATCACTCCTGCAGTTAGTGCTCAGGGCTGTGATACTCGCGCGGTGACTCACTCATTATATTGAACAGACACGTTCAGTTTTTAATTGTAGTGTCTTCTCTAACTCAGTCACAGTAATGAAGTTGGTGGTGTTGGGAATGGCCTCACAGGGCAGCGAAGCATTCTGGGAATTGTAGTCTTTCATCCCCATGGGACAAAAATACATTTTCTGTCTTTTCTCAGTCTAGAAGACACCAAATTCAAAAACAATTTCACATTTCTACTGCATTGATGACCCAGTTTAAATGTAGATTCATCTTCCCAGCGCTGAAGTACCCCTTTAAATGAGTAACATTGTGACTTTATAAAGCCCAGAAAAAAACATGTGGGAGTGGACTTGAGTTCCCTTTCAGTCGGTCACGTTCGACGTACGTCAGAACTGAACCGACGAATGGGATCTTACTTTAGAGACCAATCCTACTTCGAGCATCTAACAACGAGCCAATGAAATTTGGCATGCGATCACGCATTCCACGCTCCGCCCCGCAGCGCGGGTATAAATAGGAAGTGGAATGGTAGATCAGCGCTTTCTACTTCGGAGCCGAACAGTCTTCATTGCTGTTTCTACGAAGAGCTTTCTGACTACGAGTCGTGAATATCCTGTGAAAGAGTTTGCCAGTGCGGGTGATACGGCGCGTCAGCGAGAGACCGTCACTTCAGTGATAGAGTGTACAAAGAGCTTTGGTTCGCTGAGCGTTTCCTTACACACACACATTACAGTTGGTTCGCTGGGCGCTCACACATACATATCACTGAGAGCTCACGCAGGCTTGCACTATCGAACTGCGTGGAGCCGCGGTCATCTCCCTGAGTGCTTCAGCACTAAAAGAGCAAAACTTCCATTCACAAAAGAGCAACACGGTTTGACCCTGCGTCTTTTTCAAGATGTCATTCAAGCCGTGTGTTTCTGGGTGCGGTCGATTTCTGTCCCCGCTTGACGGACACGTTCGTTGTCTCTCGTGTCTGGGCGCACAGCACGCTGAGGCTGCGTTCGTGGATGAGACATGTTCCCATTGCGGGAATATGTCCATTGCAGTGTTGCGGTCCCGTCTCCAGTACCTCAGAAGAGGTGGAACACCATCGTCCATCCCCCGATCTAGTGGTCCTCCAGCTGCAAAGCAGAGGGCTACTACTTTGGCTGATGACCTTGGTGGGGACCTGAGGGTGTCGGTCAGGGTAAACCCGACGGGTCTCACGGCTCCTCGGGCCCCTCCCCCCTCCACTGTACCGGTGGAGCTTCCGGAAGGGCGCGCTGACCTCCCACGTGGAGCGCCAGTCGTCTCTTTTGGGGCTCCGGCGGAGGACCAGATGTCGGTTGCTGCATCGGGGGATGAGCTAATGGGTTCCGAGGATGAAGACTCGGCTGCGTTGCCCCCTTCGGGTGTGACAGCGTTGCCCGAGTCTGACCCGGAACTTACGGCTATGCTTGCCCGGGCCGCCGCAAGTGTCGGGCTTGAGTGGAACCCTCCACCACGTCCCGAACCTTCGCGGCTGGATGATTGGTTTCTCGGGACGGGTCGCGCTGGTTCTCAGCGTCCCGCCCCGGTGCCTTTCTTCCCGGAAGTGCATCAGGAGCTCACGAAGTCCTGGGTAGCGCCGTATAGCGTACGCCAGCGATCGACTGACTCCTCCATCCTCACCACTCTCGATGGTGGTGCAGCTAAGGGCTACGAGGGGATCCCTCCAGTCGAGCGGTCGGTTGCGATGCACCTGTGTCCTAAGACCGCTGCGGACTGGAGGCACGCCCCGCGTCTCCCCTCCCGGGCGTGTAAGTTCTCGTCCGGCTTGACGGGCAAGGCTTACACAGCCTGCGGAGAAGCTGCATCAGCTTTGCATGCCATGGCGCTCCTGCAGGTCCACCAGGCCAAAGCGCTCATGGAACTGCACGAGGGTGGTTCCGACCAGGCAGTTATGCAGGAACTGCGAGCCGCGACGGACCTCGCCCTCCGGGCGACGAAAGTCACGGCCCGCTCCCTGGGTCGGGCGATGTCCACCTTGGTGGTCCAGGAACGCCACCTGTGGCTGAACCTGACAGACATGCGGGACTCGGACAAGGTTCGGTTTCTAAACGCCCCTGTCTGTCAGGCCGGCCTCTTCGGCGACGCCATCGAGGACTTTGCCCAGCAGTTCTCGGTGGCCAAGAAGCAGACGGAGGCCATCAAAAACATCCTGCCCCGGCGGCCCGCTGCTGCCTCCACCCAGCCGCCCGGGGCAGCCCCCCAGTCTGCTCGTCGCCGAGGGCGTCCTCCAGCGTCCGCCTCCGCCCCTGCCAAGCCCAAGCAGCAGCCTCCACCCGCGAAGCAGGGCGCCGGACGCAAGGGGGCCGCCCAACCCGTCCAAGGGCCCGCCAAACCTGCCGGCAAGCGTAAGGGGAAGCGGCCCTGAGACGGGCAGCCCAGGGAGAAGAGGAGCTGCTCTGAGGGAGATGATGTCCGCATCCCTCCCACCCCCCCGGAGGAGGACCGGGGGGGCAACACTGGTCACAACATCTCTGCCGCTGGCTCTCCGGAGTCCAGCGGTACCCACATTTTTACCAAAAGAGCAATTTCCTCTCTCTCTGGGCCCCAAGAGGGTCAGGTTGGCAGTGTGCGACGCCCACGGGCCTTGTCACTCCTTTCCTACCCTCCCGTCGCCAGGGGGCAGCTGTGTGGGCCTCGAGGACGCCCCCGGGCCTTCTCACCCACACACTGCCTCTCTTGTGAGCACTCAGTCAACACTCCGGGCCGCCCACGGGCCTTCCGGGTCGGAGCTGAGTGCTTCACTTCCCTGCCTCCGGGCAGTGGACAGCAGAGTGGGCTCCGAGGACGCCCCCGGGCCTTCTCACCCACTCTCTGTCCAAACCAGGAGTGCTCAGGCAACACTACGGGCCGCCTCCGGGCCTCCCGAGTCGGGCCAGAGTACTCCGCTTCGCTGCCCCACCCCGGGCACGTCTGTGGTGCCGTTGGTCCCGCTTGTACGGTCTCTGGGGGCCTGGCTAGGTCTCCCCAGGCCGTCTCGCTGGCTCATCCGTACCATCAGACTCGGCTACGCGATTCAGTTCGCACGCCGGCCACCCAAGTACAAGGGCATCCTCTTCACCTCCGTGCGAAGCAGCGATGCTCAAGTCTTGCGGTCAGAGATCGAGGTCCTACTGGCGAAGGACGCGATCGAGCCGGTTCCTCCAGCCGATATGAAGACGGGGTTTTACAGCCCCTACTTCATTGTGCCCAAGAAAGGGGGTGGGTTACGGCCAATCCTGGACCTGCGAGTTCTGAATCGGGCCCTGCACAAGCTCCCGTTCAGGATGTTGACGCAGAAACGCATTTTCCAATGCATCCGTCCCCAGGATTGGTTTGCAGCGATCGACCTGAAGGACGCGTACTTCCATGTGTCTATTCTCCCTCGACACAGACCGTTCCTACGCTTTGCGTTCGAGGGGAAAGCATATCAGTACAAGGTCCTGCCCTTCGGGCTGTCCCTGTCGCCCCGCGTCTTTACGAAGGTCGCGGAGGCAGCCATTGTTCCACTCAGAGAACGCGGCGTTCGGATTCTCAACTACCTCGACGATTGGCTGATCCTAGCCCAGTCGAAGGACCAGTTGTGCGAACACAGGGACCTGGTGCTCAGTCACCTCAGCCAGTTGGGCCTTCGGGTCAACCGAGAGAAGAGCAAACTCTGTCCCACACAGAGGATCTCTTATCTCGGTATGGAGCTGGACTCGGTCAACCGGACGGCGCGCCTCACCGAGGAGCGAGTCCAGTCGGTGTTGAACTGCTTGAATATGTTCAAGAGCAGGACAGCGGTCCCACTGAAATTCTTTCAGAGGCTCCTGGGGCATATGGCATCTGCAGCCGCGGTCACGCCGCTCGGATTGCTTCATATGAGACCGCTTCAACGCTGGCTCAATGGCCGAGTCCCGAGGTGGGCGTGGCAGAGCGGTCAGTACCGGGTCCCAGTGACTCCTTACTGCCGCCAAACCTTCAGCCCGTGGTCCAGCACTTCGTTTCTCCGGGCCGGGGTGCCCCTAGAACAAGTGTCCAGGCATGCTGTGCTATTCACGGATGCCTCCACCACGGGCTGGGGGGCCACGTACAACGGGCATGCAGTTGCTGGTCTGTGGACGGGGCCGCAATTGCATTGGCATATCAATTGCCTCGAGTTACTGGCAGTACATCTGGCACTCCGCCGCCTCAAGGGGCCGCTGCGTGGCAAGCATGTACTGGTCCGTACGGACAGCACCACGGCCGTTGCGTACATCAACCGTCAGGGTGGTCTACGCTCCCGTCGTCTGCTCCAACTCGCCCGCCACCTCCTCCTGTGGAGTCAGAAGCAGCTGAGGTCGCTTCGGGCCATTCATGTCCCTGGTGTGCTGAACCAGACAGCCGACGAGCTCTCTCGTCAGCCGACACCTCCGGGAGAGTGGCGACTCCACCCCCAGGCGGTCCAGCTGATATGGGACCAGTTCGGAGCCGCACAGGTCGACCTGTTTGCCTCTCCGGACTCGACCCATTGCCAGTGGTACTATTCCCTGACCGGGGGTACCCTCGGCACAGATGCACTGGCGCACAGCTGGCCCCGGGACCTACGCAAGTATGCGTTTCCCCCAGTGAGCCTTCTTGCACAGACTCTGTGCAAGGTCAGGGAGGACGAGGAGCAGGTCTTGTTAGTTGCGCCGTATTGGCCCAACCGGACCTGGTTCCCAGAACTCACACTCCTCGCGACAGCCCCTCCTTGGCCGATTCCCCTGAGGAAGGACCTTCTTTCTCAGGGACGGGGCACGCTATGGCACCCGCGTCCAGACCTCTGGAATCTTCATGTCTGGTCCCTGGACGGGACGCGGAGGTTCTAGATGGACTACCACAAGCTGTCGTAGATACCATCGCTTCAGCTAGAGCCCCCTCTACGAGGCGCCTCTATGCTCTGAAGTGGAACCTGTTCGTTGAGTGGTGCGCTTCCCGCCGGGAAGACCCCCGAAGGTGTTCGATCAGTGTCGTGCTTTCCTTCCTGCAAGATGGGTTGGAGAGAAGGCTGTCTCCCTCCACCCTCAAGGTATATGCTGCAGCAATAGCAGCGTACCATGATGTAGTAGAAGGTAAGTCCGTGGGGAAGCACGACCTAATCGTCAGGTTCCTCAGAGGTGCGAGGAGACTAAATCCTCCTCGTCCATCCTCGATACCCTCTTGGGACTTAGCTCTAGTGCTCCGAGCACTTCAGAGCCCTCCCTTCGAGCCCTTGGCGTCTTGTGAGTTGAAAATCTTGTCAATGAAGACAGTGCTCCTGACGGCATTGGCCTCGATCAAGAGGGTAGGGGACCTGCATGCACTTTCGGTCAACGAATCGTGCCTAGAGTTCGGGCCAGGTAACTCTCACGTCGTCCTGAGACCCCGGCCCGGATATGTGCCCAAGGTTCCTACCACTCCCTTCCGGGATCAGGTGGTGAACCTGCAAGCGCTGCCTTCGGAGGAGGCAGACCCAGCCCTGGCTTTGCTGTGTCCGGTCCGCGCTCTTCGCGCTTACGTTGACCGGACCCAAAGCCTTCGGACCTCAGAGCAACTCTTCGTCTGTTACGGAGGCCAGCAGAAGGGAAAGGCTGTCTCCAAGCAGAGGTTAGCCCACTGGATAGTGGATGCTATAGTCTTGGCCTACCAGTCCCAAGACGTGCCTTGCCCGTTCAGTGTAAGAGCTCACTCCACTCGGAGTGTTGCTTCTTCCTGGGCGCTGGCGCAAGGCGCCTCGCTGACAGACATATGTAGAGCTGCGGGCTGGGCGACACCTAACACGTTTGCTAGATTCTATAGCTTACGTGTAGAGCCGGTATCTTCCCGCATCCTCGCCCCCAGTGGCCAGGAGCGCTAAGTGCCCGTTCTAAGTGTCGGCTTGCGAAACGCCACTCCCGCCCTCTGGGCCGGATACGTGCGTCTATTGTCTCCAGTTGTGTTCCCCGGGAAACCGGCTAACCCTGTCGAGCTCCTCCGTCACCCCTCCGGTGTCAGACGTTGCGGACCGTCTGACGCCAGGCCTGCACCCGTATGCTTGTGAAACGTGGCTGTAGGCTGGGTTCCATATGTAGCGGTTCCCTCACGGCAACCCCATATGTGTATTCTTCCACGGTATCAGCTACCCTTCGGGCTAGCCCCGTGTCTTTCCCTCGACAGAGCCCGCTCTGTCGTCTCTGGGCGTGTTCTTTCCCCCCTTCAATCAGGCTGGAACCACCCCAGAGACTGCCATATGTTGCACTACCCTGCCAGGTTAGTCCTTATGTGTATTCTGCCACCTCTCCTTCCCTGAAGGACGTGGCCCCGCAGCGTACCCTCTCTCTCAAGAACGAGGTAGGCACGCTTTCCCAGCGTTATCCAATAGTCATTCTGAGTGGGTCTTGCAGAAACAGCAGTGACTGTACTCCCTGCTTGGAGCCCTGACTTCCGTACCATACTAGACGGTGCAGTGCGCTCAAGCAGGACGCTGGAAGGGCCAGCATCCTGGCGTTTTCCATAGGGATCCCATTCGTCGGTTCAGTTCTGACGTACGTCGAACGTGACCGACTGAAAGGGAACGTCTCGGTTACGTATGTAACCCTTGTTCCCTGAAGGAGGGAACGGAGACGTACGTCCCGTCGCCAGATGCTGTGCTTCCGCTGGGAGTCCGGTCACCTTTCGGCTCCTCAGTAGGAAAAGCGCTGATCTACCATTCCACTTCCTATTTATACCCGCGCTGCGGGGCGGAGCGTGGAATGCGTGATCGCATGCCAAATTTCATTGGCTCGTTGTTAGATGCTCGAAGTAGGATTGGTCTCTAAAGTAAGATCCCATTCGTCGGTTCAGTTCTGACGTACGTCTCCGTTCCCTCCTTCAGGGAACGAGGGTTACATACGTAACCGAGACGTTTTGTAACCTTGCAGATCTTTTGTAATGCTCAAACAGCAACATTACACACTACCTAAAGTTGAAAAAGTGAAAAAGCATAATAGGACTCCTTTAAAGGGTTAGTTCATCCAAAAAATGAAAATTATTTTATTAATTACTCACCCTAATGTCATTGGACACCCGTAACACCTTTGTTCATCTTCGGAACACAAATTAAGATATTTTTGTTGAAAGCTGATAGCTGAGAAAGGCTTCAGAAAGGCCACTGTAGTGAGATGGACTTTGTAACGACGTCTTTAGTGACTTTTATGGGTCTTGTGATTGGGTCAGTGGGAATGTACTGAATGCCAATGGCGGCCTT
The DNA here is from genome assembly GCF_024679245.1 of Pseudorasbora parva. Lineage (NCBI taxonomy): Eukaryota > Metazoa > Chordata > Actinopteri > Cypriniformes > Gobionidae > Pseudorasbora > Pseudorasbora parva. The sequence goes on from NC_090190.1 coordinate 8,920,095, forward strand.
TCTGAAGCCTTTCTCAGCCATCAGCTTTTAACAAAAATATCTTCATTTGTGTTCCGAAGATGAACGACGGTGTTACAGGTGTCCAACGACATGAGATTGAGTAATTAATGGAATAATTTTCATTTTTGGGTGAACTAACCCTTTAAGAAAGGTTCCAATACAAAATCAATCCATGCTCAGATTTTAATGCTATTTCACTGATTACGAGTACACAGTCAACATTTCAGTTGCTGCTGGTCATGTGTAAATCTTTAATACAATAACGTGCAGCTGAACCCTAAATGTTATTTTCGATAAGAGGATTTGGTTAAGAGCTAAGCTTCAGGGCTGATACTGATACGTATACCGAGTACAACAATAATACTGCTGTCCCTGAACTGTTTAGTCACTTTAGTCTGCCTCCTGCAACAAACAAGACAAAGCCTTGACAAATTGATATAAATGATCACTTAGCCAAATCAATGCTGAGGGGGAGTGCTCTTGCTTAACCGCCTTGTTCTGGATCAAACTATTTCTTAGGGAAATGGTTGACAGTCTGTAAAACAAAGAGGAACAAGCTGCACAGTGAAAGCTTAACCAATGTTCATTTTGTTCTCAGAGTTCAGCCTTATTTCAAATAAGAACTGTTATTAGGGTTTAATCACATATGAGTGATGGTGAATTGAAAAGCTGAGTGATTCCAGAGTCACAAATGCACATGGCAAAGTAGTTCTAAATGAGCCCGGCTAATTCAATAAGACCCCACTGTACATTTAATAAATCACAGAGTGTGCCAAGTGAACGTGACTGGAGAGAAATACCACCACATGTCACGGAGCGTGCACACACACGGGCAAATCCAAAATGAGAATAGACTGAAAGTAGAAGAAATACAGTGCATGTGTAAACAGAGAATTGATGTCCTTGTTTCTTCTCTTTAATTTTGTCTTATTCTATACGTTGCCAATGTATTTGTTAACAAACATACACCAACCAGGCATACAATTATGACCTAATATGACCTAATTATTCCTAATATTGTCTTGGTCCCAATTTTTCTGCCAAAACAGCCCTGGCCCATCAAGACATGGACTCCACTAGACCCCTGAATGTGTGCTGTGGTATCTGGCAGCAAGATGTTAGCAGCAAATCCTTTAAGTCCTGTAAGTTGTGAGGTGGGGCCTCAATGGGTCATCCCACAGATGTTCGATTGGATTGTAAACGGGAATTTTGGAGGCCAATTCAGCACCTCAATGTCATTGTTGTGCTCCTCAAAACATTCCTGAACCATATTTGCTCTGTAGCAGGGCACATATTTGCTCTGTAGCAGGGCACATTATCCTGCTGAAAGAGGCCACAGCCATCAGGGAATATTATTTCATGGAAGTGTGTACATGGTCTGCAACAATGGTTAGGTACAGTAGGAGGTACATGTCAAAGTAACATCCACATGGATGGTAGGACTCAAGGTTTCCCAGCAGAACATTGCCCAAAGCATTACATTGCCTCCACCAGCTTTCCTTCTTCCCATAGTGCATCCTGGTGCGATGTGTTCCTCAGGTAAGCGACACACAAGCACCTGGCCATCCATGTGATGTAAAAGAAAACCACCTTCTTCCATTGCTCCATGGTCCAGTTCTGATGTTGGTGCTTTCGGCGGTAGACATGAGTCAGTGGGGGCACCCTGACTGGTCTGCAGCTATACAGCCCCATATGCAACAAACTGCGATACACTGTGTTTTATGACACCTCTCTATCAGACCCAGCATTTAATTCTTGAGATATTTGAGCTTCAGTAGCTCGTCTGTTTGATAGGACCACATGGTCCAGCCTTCGCTCCCCACGTGCATCATTGAGCCTTAGTTGCCAATAACCCTGTAGACGGTTCACCACTGTTCCATCCTTGGAGCACTTTTGATAGATACTGACCACTTTAGACCAGAAACACCCCACAAGAGCTGCAGTTTTGGAGAAGCTTTGTATTGTAAGATTGTAAAGGCAATCTACAAAAGAAGATTGTAAAGGCATCTTGCCTTTACAATCTGGCGCTTGTCAAACTCGCTCAAATCCTTGTGCTTGCCATTTTTCCATGCTTCAAACGCATCAACTTTGAAGACAAAATGTTTACTTTCTGCCTAATATAATCATTGTTATTCACTTCAGCTATCAGTGGTCATGATAGTATGCCTGATCGGTGTACTTAATGGCATAGTTCCTTAAAAAATCATTTACTCACCCTTATGCCATTCCAAACCTATAAGAAAAGAAGATATGTCATACAGCATTGAATTGAACAATGCTGGACCCTGCTGACTTTCAAGGAAATACCCTTAAATCGTTTTTAAAGTATCATCTTTTGTGTTCTAAGAAAGAAATAAAGTCATACTGGTTTGAAATGACATGATGGTGAGTGTATGGTGACAATAGTTTCATGTTTCTCTTTAAATCACTGTTAAAGTGATTTTCAAATCATTTATCCTGAATGACAGGAAAGATTGTACGTCGTTGTTAGGTCGAATCTAACAGTTATAATGGTTTGGATTTAGATTTCAGCTGAAATTAGTTTTGATGGTTTGCAAAATGGGGAAATTATGTGTCCCTAAAACACATTTGCAGTTAGTACATGAGGCGTAATGCTGTTTCCGCCTCATTTTGTGGAAAGTAAGAACACAGTCTGTTCCCATTTGGTACTCAGGTGTGTTTTTATAGCAAGGCTGTTTTCTAAATGCGTGCATCGCCCTTCTTCAGTTTTTGCATTTTAAAATAAAATCTAGAGCTATTATGATAATAAGACTGCATCTTGATTAGTACAAAATTATACCAGGTTGGGTAGAAGTTTTATCATACTTTAGGCTTAACATATCTCACTAAACAAGCTCAGTGAAATGTGCAGCTTGATTAATTTTTATTTGAGAGGTTTTGCAGTAATGTCAAAAATGAATGATTTTGAAAATATGAACAGATCAATCACATGTTTTGAGTTTTTCTCACTCCCTCTCACTTTCCACTATGTGCACTGCCGCAAATTACTTCGCCTGCATCTGTCACTGCCGATATAGACTGGAACTCATGCATGTAATGCTTTGAGAACCCAAAGGGGAATACATAATTCTGTTTAGATTTCAGCTGCAGTTCTCAAAGGAACTATAAGCAAACATGCACCCAGGTTTGAACCCAGGCACGTGTTTGTGACCATGTGAAGAAGAAAAAAAGAACAACAAAAGTGAAAAAGAAACAGAAGTTGATAGAAGTTGTTAAACTCATTTATATACTGTTCAAAAGTTTAAAGGCTGTAAGATTTATTGTCTTAGAAAAAAATATCTTATGCTCACCATGGCTGCATTTATTTAATAAAATGTACAGTAAAAACAGTAATGGTATGAAATATGCATATTTTTACATGTTGTACATCATTCTAATATGCTGATTTGGTGCTCAAGAAGAAAAATTAAATTTTTATTAAATTTGATGAATAGAAACTTTTTAAATGCATTACTGTTTTGCCAATCCTTATTACATAATCAGGTCTTTAAAGACCCGGATGTCTAACATGGATCGATCTCCACCTGCAACAATAATATAAAACCCTTCTGTATTAGATAAACAATTAAAGAAGAATCAAATAAAGCATATTTTATTACCTTTTGGAGCTCGGAAGGGTTTGGTTTTGGTTTGAGGGTTTGGTCACTGGGGTGTTAGCCTAAGGTACAAAAGTGAAAGGCACATATTTGTACCTTACTAACCCCTAAATGGGACGACATAGTACCTTAAAATGTACATATCAGTACTGTAGGAGTGCGTATTAGTACCTTAAATATACGATTTAGAGTTTTTTTTTTTTTTTACAATTTACGATTTACTTACAAATTATGAATGGTCATTCTTTTAAAATTAGTTTATAATGACTTGCTTATGGAATATTAAAAAGTGTCTAACTTTTAAAAATTAATAAGGAGAGTGGTGGTGAATGACGTCTCGGGTCACTGAAGACCTGAAGTATGCGTTAAAAAGTTAAAAGACCTTAATCTTTTTAGCAGTATAGTTAAAGGTGCACTATGCAACATTCCACTAGAGGGCGTCTATTCAAAACAAAGGTGTAGTTTGATGACGCAAAGTTTGAGCGCAGTATCTCGACATGTGGTCTTCACCTCACAGCCGGTGGAAAATAGGACACGGGCAGAAATCATGTTGATGGATGCGGTTATTAACGTTACTGTAGTATGAAGCAGAGCAGGACAGAGTGTTGTGGAGCTGAGCATGGAGCGATTTTTACACAAACACACCAGGGCTTTTATTATGATGGGACGGGACAGTCATCGGGCGCACACACTATTTCCGCTTTTCCGGTCATGATTATAAGGTAAAGCAGCTCTGTTTATCATATTAGATACATTTAAATATGTTTAAAATGATGTTATGACGTTACTCTGTGTGTTCACTCGGCGCTGCTGTGACATGTTTACACTGCTAAGAAAAAAGTGCTTTGCCAAATAAAACTGAGGGTAACGCAGATATGATGCAATTGACAGGCGATTCCCTCAAACGCTATGCTGAAACGTTATGGGTCCTTGGTTAAAATTAATTCACAATTTACAAATAGTTGTAAACATTTGGGATATTGTAAGTACTCAACTGAACAAAATATATAACACTGGCCTATAGGATTTTGGATTTTCCTAATGGATTTTAGGTTATTTTACTGCAAAAATACTACATAGTGCACCTTTAATGAAACGTAAAGATAGAAAGTTAAAGTTAAAGATAAAGTTGACGGATTATGACCTATATCAAATAAGGGATAAATTCATATAGGCTTTGGTTTGCCTCAGCACTTCAGTTAGTATAACACTCACAGTTGTTTGTAGTGAGTACAAATCTGCAACACTATCCTTGCTCCAGATGGCAGAAGCAAAAGAAAAAAAGAGAAAAAAGAATTGAATTAATCAAACTCCTCTAATGTTTTCAATCCTTGATGTATCTCAGAGAGTCTAATCCTCACAACTACTGTGCAGTAACCTCAGCTTCTCACAAGAGGAGTCAGAGAAAAAAGAGAGAGAAACAGATGCTCTGTTCCAAAAACTGGTGAGGCAATATTTTAAGGCGTCATGGGCGCATTTCCAAAACGAAGACTGCTCCAAAAGCCAATCTATTTAATTATGTGGTCATATAAAAAACATATTTCATTCAGTAATGAAAAGTATCAACAAAAATAATTAATAAAAACAATATTTTAAAGCATTTTAAAGTATTATAGTGCATATAAAAATAGTTTATTTTATAAAAATGTTACATAAATTAAATGATAAAGAATCAGCTGGTTTGTGTGTGTGTGTGTGTGTGTGTGTGTGTGTGTGTGTGTGTGTGTGTGTGTGTGTGTGTGTGTGTGTGTGTGTGTGTGTGTGTGTGTGTGTGTGTGTGTGTGTGTGTGTGTGTGTGTGTGTGTTAAGAGAGAGTGCAGTGGGATGTGAAAATAACAGTGCACAACTAACCATGATTATGACATAATAGTGCTCATCTCTTTCACATATCCAATTAGAGTGGACTCAGATCCAGATAACCCGTACAACCACACACACACACACACGCACACGCACACACGCACGCGCACACAAGCACGCGCACGCACGCACACACAACCAACTGACAGAAATAAATACCGCATCATAAACACAGAGGAGGGCAACACATGCATACTGTAAGTACAGAACAATTACACTGATATTAGAAACCACAGATGGCCCTAAATTTGAAACAAAAGCCAAAGGCTGATATTTCCGGGTTTTTTTTTTTTCTAATAGAAGTGTTCTGTCTGAATTACTGATTCAGCTCACTGCAGAGTGCACCAATGGAAAGACTGCAGGACAGAATGAAATGAAGGGATAGGTAGATCAGACAGACCAACAGATAGAACGATAGAATGACATGCAGACAGATAAAAGGACAGAGAGAAAAATAGAATATTAGACAGAATGATGCAACGACAGACAGACAGACAGACAGACAGACAGACAGACAGACAGACAGACAGACAGACCTATGGTGAGTAAAATGTGCCAGAATTGATCATTTTTTTGTGTGAACTGCCCCTTTAACACCAGAAGAGATGATGAAAAGGAATAAAGAATGGGAACACCGAGTTAGCATGTACAAAACGAGATAGCAGACCTACGTGACGCTGAACATAATGCAGAAGAAGAAATAAGAGCGGTCCCAGTGCTGTATGAAACAGCAGCTGAGGAGCAGCATGGAGGATGAAGTGTGTTTATTCTGTGTGTGTGAGGGCTTGCTGATGTGCTCCACAGCCTCCTCATCTTTAGCTCCCCGGATCAGCACACTGAATCTGGATGAGCTTCCCCACGGTCATGCATGACCTCACAAACACCACAGGGACACCAATCGACATGGCCAAACACTTGCAGAGGTTCCAGACAAAATCACTGTATCTGAGCCCAACTGTCCACTGACCAGTGACCACCTTCTTGGATTCATATTCAAAAGTTTGCTCCACCTTACAATAAGAAATGCACTTTTAAAAACATGGATGATTAGGGTGTGTTGTTTTAGTGTAATGTTTTGAATTAAATTTTCGATTTTAATTTACATTTTAGTTTTAAGATTGTTATATGCATATATAGTTTTTATTTTAGTTTTGGTTATTTTAATATATTAAAAGTTAAACTAAATTCTAAAAACTCTAGAATACATGGGGGGGGGAAATACGCCTACACAAATGCATAAAGGGGGTCATAATTAATCGTATTGGAATTATTGGTTTTCTTTAAAAAATTAAGTGTCCTATTAATGGAATTATTATAATAATTTATGATACACAAGTGTTTTAACATATCGAATATTTATTTCTTTATTTTACTTATGCATATATGCATTACACAAGATAAAATGTAATATATTCAAGTCTGAACCTTCACTCCCCATATTTCTCACAGAGTGTGAAAATGATCTTTTCAGAGATTTTACACCTCTTCCTTTGTGTCTTCCTTCCGCTGTTCTTTCATGTGGCCTTTCTCTACCCATCTACTGCATCTGAAATCATATACTGTCTGAGAAGGTTCTACATTTGATAAAGAACTCCATGACTGTTACAAATGTATGCATGTGAATCGTATGAATATTACAAAGCATGAATGTGTATGAATAAATATACTAAATTTCCCTGCCATTTATGACTCCTCTGTCATTTATTTATGATGCCCTCTCATTTATTTATTTATTTATTTATTTATTTATTTATTTATTTATTTATTTATTTATTTATTTATTTATTTATTTATTTATTATGGAATGTAAAGTAAATAAATGTCATTGATCACATATTTTAATGCACTCTATGGTTAAGTTTTATATTTGATTTGATTTTTAGTACATTTTTCTTATGGTTTTAGTTTTATTTTCAGTTAACTATAACAACTCTGCTATGATTGAATAAACAACCTAATGTAATGTCTTTCCTGTTCAAATGGAAGGCATAGGTAGACAACAGCTCTATTTTCCCAGAGGAAAATTCAAAGAGGATACAAGAAAGGAAGAAACAAATGCACCATTGCACATTTCATATATCTGATTCCCTGACAGCACAGTACAGTACTGCAGCTATCAAGTGAACATCTGTCGGAGTAACTACACCAAAAATGCACATCTGCACAGTGCACATATGATTCTGACTGATTCCAGCACCTATAGCATAACATAATTCAGGGAACGTACAGAATTTAAAATGTGTTTTATTGAACAAAACACACTCAAAAAAATTAACAAATACACTGCAAACCCTAATGCCCAAAATACTTAACTGGTTTTCATTGTTTTGAGTTTTATGAATCTTTCTTATAAAAGATGATGCGCCGCATCTATACATCATCACGCAACAAAATGCCTCTACAGCCCGTCTAATTCAGTAGCCTCGCCCACAGACTCATGGAGCTGCAAAGAAGATTCCTGGTTGTGGAAGAAAACAGTTACTGCATAAGCTTCCGTCGGATCCTAATATTAGGAATGTGTGTTTGAACTTTATTTTTAATGAAGTTCCAGCTCACGAGGGGAAGACGTTGTGCGTGTTCGCTTCATTTCACTGCGGAATCGTTTGTAAACAAATCTCAGGTGGTGCTGGATTTGTAGACATTTGAGATTGAAACACAACTCTCTTTCTTCTATATTGGATCTGACAGGAATGGTGCAACACACTTATGTGAGTAAAATGTGTTTTTTTATATGTGATAGTATTGCATTGTTATAGATCATTTTGCTTATATGTACATGTCTAACAGAACATACCTTTAGCACGCTGGACTCAGACATGTATGGGCCAGGGCTCACAAAGCCCAACCTCCCGGGGCTATGTGTTTTCCAGACAGGCTACGTAAACATAATCCCATCGGCAAGCCAATGAATCTCAAAATATTCCTTTCTTGTTCTACGCTGTCTCTCCCATTTGACTTGACATTTGAAGGGTGCGCTCGCGCATGTATGTGTTTGTGTGTGTGCGCATAGTTTGTGCTTATATCGACCGATAGTGCAGACAAATAATAGTCCAATCAATCGCGGGTGGATGAGAAATAAATCATTGTGTTTGTTTAATTAAGAAGTTTACGAGGCCTGTGATTGAAATAATTATTCTGGTTGCTGCTTTCAAAAGATTTCCTCCCTCATGAACTGACAGGAGCATAGATATGAAGGGAGCTGAAGCTTATTAAATATTAAATTCTTAAAATAATCAAAAATTATCTTACCTTATCTTATCAAATTCTAGCCGTGGGCGTTTACTTTAAAGTCTCCAGTGCGCTCATCAAAACCCAGCGTTCAGGAGAGAGCCTCAAAACCAGTTTTTACATTTAAAAACATAACTAACAAGTATTAGGCTATTTTCTGTTTATTGTTGTTGACCAGCTAGCACGAGCCCTCCCTGAGTCGGTGGGCGGGGCTACTGGATTAGACGCGCTGTAGATTCTGTTTAGGTGGTGTTTCGTAGCGCTATGACATAAGAATGAAGCAGAAGCACAGGATCCTTTGCTAGGCCTGGTGTCTATAAAAGCTTTTCTTTGACTTACAAGGACGTTTTCAGCTCTGAAACTTATAGGATATTCTTATATTGCAATGACCTTTTATACATCAAAAGCTCAAGGGAAAGTTGATTTCTCAATTCATCACCCTTTTAACTGAAACTAGGCTGGGATTTCTATTTCCCAGCATGCTTTTTATTTTTATTTTTTTAATGCTAGATTAATGTTATTGGTGGATATTTAGTAGTGTTTAATATTCTGCTATGTTAGTTTAAAAGAGTTTCTGTTATGTCGTTTTCATCAGTAGGCTGCATGATATAATGATGGTTAACAGGCTGTATGTGCCCAGGGTTTTAAAAATAGATGGCAAAGTTCAAACAATGAAATGTGTATATTGTTAACCAAACATTAGGTTGTACTTTCCATCTGCAATTTTGAGCCCACCGTTTGAGCAATGCGGTGTAACATGATTTTACAAGTTTGGAGCAGCCAATTATGTGGACATCTTTATGGTGAAGTGCCCTTTGCTCAGGTAGAGAGAACAGATCACACCTCAGATGCTCATCAAAAGGTCAAGTGGCGATTTTGCCTTTCGCTAAATTTTTCATAAATTGCTGTTTTTTCAGAACTCATTTGGTGTGACAATTCATACAATATATAACTTTTTGTCATTCATGCAGTAAAAGCAATACTACAAGGATGCTAGTTAACTAAACAGGTTTGCATGTTTATTTGAATATATTAACATTTTTATTACATGTTTTATATATTACATATATTAAATGTTTTTAATATTTCTTATTAATATTTCTGAAATAAAAATTATTTTCCCTCACAAAAACATCATATCCTATAACATACAGAGCTTATAGCATTTCTATAGACAATTTTTAATTCACTCTTTTTATTTGTTCTTTTTTTTCCAGCAATTATCAAGATACCACAAAGAAAGAAAGTGCAGATAGAAGCTATTGTGAAATAATTGATGTTGTCCTCGGGGAAAGCAGGGCACAATAAATGTATAATGTAGGGCAGAAAATGGTGATAAAGTAGAGCAGCTGAAAAACGTTTTTCTATGCAATACATTTGGACCTGCATGTTAATTATAGAGCTACACGATTCTGGATGAATTGAGAATTCCAATTTTATATTTATATTATATATATATACCTAATGATATATATATATATATATATATATATATATATATATATATATATATATATATATATATATATATATATATATATATATATATATATATATATATATATATATATATATATCATTAGGTATATATATATATATATATATATATATATATATCATTAGGTATATATATATATATATATATATATATATATATATATATATATATATATATATATATATATATATATATATATATATATATATATATATATATATATACATATATATATATATATATATATCATTAGGTATATATATATATATATATATATATATATATATATATATATATATATATATATATATATCATTAGGTATATATATATATCATTAGGTATATATATATATATATATATATATATATATATATCATTAGGTATATATATATATATATATATATATATATATATATATATATATATATATATATATATATATATATATATATATATATATATATATATATATATATATATATATATATATATATATATATATATATATATATATATATATATATATATGCTGGTGTCACCTGCTGAAATGCTAAAATAATATTTTAAATGGCTGAACAACTGCTATGTCCCTTCATCCCCTCTGTATTAAGCCTGCTATAAGCATGGGAGTGTGTTGGGTGTAGCTCTGTGGGTGATGTGATTTGCAGAATATCGCTGTACTAGATCCCAAAACCCTCCCTCCCTTGAGATTGACATCCTTTTCATCGTGGTACACTTCCATCGACATACACCCTAAACTGCAGCATCATTACATGCAGAGAAACAACAGAGCCACAATCATCGGTAGACTTGATGGGTTCATTTGGTTTTGTGTTCATGTTCAAGAGAGTTTGATGCCTCTCACTTTCTCCTCCCATCTCATATATTCAAACACTTTATGGACTACTTGAGATGTGGATGCAGAGAGTGAACAGGTCCATGACAAATAAAAGTAGAATAAAACATGAGAAAGAAAAGGAATTTAAATAGAAAGAAGTCATGTGCCAAGTTCTAGGAGATATACTCTTTATGTTCATATTTGTTTAATAGGGTTAGGAAAAATGAGGGTTTTATCTTCTTTTTTTCTATGGCTGCAGCACATGCCTGATTTGGTGTACAAAAAATAAAATAAAAAAATAATTAAAAAAAATGTTTTTACCTTTAATAATTTCAATTTTTAATTAGGCTTTTTTATTATTAGAATTTGATTTGGATCACCCTGACATTTTTTATTTATTTATGCTCCTCATTTTTCCCCCTCAAAATTAAAAATGAATTATAATTCAGTAGTTAAAAACATGCTCATAATTATTATGTGCAATCAAGTCACTGTACAATATGTATAAATTGCATTTATGTATTTTGGAATTTATAAAAATAAATAAAAGATTGTCATGACATTGACCAACAAACTATTGACCACGAAAACCAATAACACTTTTTAGACCTATATTAGTTGGTCTTCACGGATTCTTTAATATTTCACTTGGAGTTGGGGGGGGGGGGGGGGGGGGGGGGGGGGGCTTGTATCCTAGCCACTTCATTTTTACTTTTTTATTTTAAATGTTATTCTGCCTGTGTGATATTTCTGTGCTTTTCTAAAAAACTATTTTTGTCAACTATTCCAGCCTGAAGCTCATTTCAACAACAATTCACCAAGCAAATATTGGCTTTGAATTAGATTAACTTTTAAATACATGGCTTTGATGTCTTTGCCAGCAATAGAATATTAATTCTGAAGTCACACTCACTGAGTCGAGCACAACAGAAATTTCACAGATCTCAGACTAACATACACCACACTTCCATTAACTGGTGAAATGGACACTTTAATCTACTCTCACTCTCTCTAAATGACTGCAGCGCCACACAATAACAAAGAAACTGTAACCGCTAGCGTAGCCGTCTGCTCTGCACCAAAACTTTGACAATCCTCTGTCATTTTCTTTTTCGTACATACAGCATCTAGCCAGGGGGGGAAACGAGCTTTATACTGTTTGTTCACAAGTTTGTTACTTCAGAGTTTGAGTTTGTTACTGCACTATTGCCGTCAAATCAATTTCATCACACTCAGTAAACCCAAGTGAGAAGAAATCCACCAATAACAGCACCTACACTTTGTCTGTAAAACAGGAAAAGTTGGGTGATGCTGTTTAGTAAATCATTTAGTGCTCCCAAGACTGCCAGCCTGCCCTTGAAGCTCCTTGTTGTCTGTCCACTTTGCCGTTTCTTGTCCCTAGAGTCCAGGAAGACATTAGGAGCATAACATTTATACACACACAAATATGCATACGCACAGACTCGCACTATTTTAAGCTGTCTGTTCTGTCATCTCTTGTCATTGTTTCTTTGTGGAACACCATCTCAAAGCTGACATGCTCCCAGAGAGACCAGGAGAGAAAAAGACAAGGAGATGAAAACAGTAGTGCCAGGTCAGAAACCGAAGAGAAGGGACAAATAAAAGATGGCAGTAGGCACACTGGCACAGTCCAAAGATAATGTTGAAGATGTAAAAATACTTAATCATATCAAAACTTAAAAGGGTAGTTCTTAAAGGGAATTCAATTTTTTTTACTCACCTTCAAGTTGTTCCAAAGCTCTATGAATGTCTTTCTTTTGTTGAACACAAAGGAAGATATTTGGAAGAATGTTTGTAACCAAGCAGATCTTGGCAGCCATTGACTATACCATAGTATTTTATCCCCCCACTATGGTAGTTAATAGCTGCCGAGATCTGCTTAGTTACAAACATCTTCCTTTGTGTTCAGCAGAACAAAGAAATGCATATAGGTTTGGAATAACTTGAGTGTGATTATGATGGCAGAATTTTCATTTTTGGGTGAACTATCCTTTTAATAGGTAGGCAACTGCAAGTAAGCAATTCATATGTCAACACTGTGACACATTTTAAACATTGCTGTATGCTTGAGTTATCCTGACGTGGTCATACTCAATTCTAGTCAGAATATGAGTTTGATACTGCTCCATTGTGCTGTAATTATGGGGTGTGTTTCAACCGAACCAGGAAAGACATCAACTGGATAGACCTAGCCTGGATGCCAGCCAAACTTAGCCCCGCCCACAAAAAATTTAGGTCGGGCAATTTGGTCTGGCCTTGCTCCATAGAGGAGTAATTATCCCCGAACAGAAACTGTTCAGACCAATGAAATCATCAAGGGCGGGCTTTATAGACGATGACGGACAGATGATCAACAGTAACGTAATCATGCACGTCATCAAATGGGATTGGATTATATTTGTAAGTACTCTGTGTATCATTAAATTATTTTACAACACTGGCAAAGATTGTGTATTCCAGCCTGATTTCAGCACACGTGCAGACAGGGTTGCCAAGTTTTTACAACAAAACGCGCCAACTACTAGCCCTAATAGCTTCTCGGGGGGTTCTCCGGGGAAAAAATGGTGTTTGGGGGGTAAAATGTGTGTTATTTGGGCAAGTTTACCTGCTAAAATTCGCACTCATGGGTCTATAGATCACATAATAGTCGCTTCAACCCGCGGACATAGAAAAGAACCCGTGGAAAAAACACGGCCTTGGCAACACAGTGCAGTTGAACTCTGTTGACATTTGACAATGCGTCCCTTTGCTGCTCTGATTGGTTGTATGTCTATCCAATTGATGTCTTTCCTGGTTCTGTTGAAACACGCCCCATAATCACAGCCCAATGGAGCAGTTTCAGACTCATATTCTGACTAGAATTGAGTATGACCACGTCAGGCTAGGATAGACCTACAACCAATCAGAGAAATGGAGCGACGCATAACATCAGTTGTCAAATGTCAACAGAACTCAACTGCATTCTGTCAGGTCTGCGGTTTTCCCGCAGGTTGTTTTCCATGACTGCGGGTTGAAGTGAAGCAAACTCAATTATTTTATATATTCCCAGGAATGCAAATTTTAGCAGGCACCCTAGCCAAAATAACACATATTTGTGAGTTTGGGGCAGGGCTATCTTTCTGTCTGAAAAATTCAGAATGGGGTTCATTAAAAAAAATGTGTTGTTGCTATAGACACAAAATGACTTGACTTTAAAGGAACTTTATGTAAAATATATTTCAATGAATCATAAAATGGCCCTGAAATGTCACTAGATGTCATTAAGAAATCATGTTCATTTCAAATACTTATATCACTAGTAGTCTGGCCAGGATATTTTAATTTTAAAAGTTGTTGTTGCAGCCCTCAACTGCTGTTGATGTTGTCATGTTGTGTTTTGGCCTGAAGCTCCACCCTCCACCTATCGACCAATCACAAAGTCAGTAGTGTGTAGGCATCCGGGTTGCCAGCTCTGCTCTAGTTACCACAGCTGCAGCTACAAGTATTCCTGGATCCTGAAGATATCTGGCAACCTTGAGTCAGGGGGAGGGGGAGAGGGGATACACCGCTCTACAGTGAAAGTGATTGCAGGACCAGTTTTGGCCACAATCTTATATACACATCCTTTAAAGATTTTTTTCTTTAAAGAAGTTACATAAAATGTTGTAAAACTATAGATAAGAATAAATAAAACATAAATACAACCAGTTTCCTGGAGAACAACTAAACTTTTGATTTTGATAAATATATATATTTTGCTATACAACATATTGCCAGGAAACCTTCTCAGTTCAAAAATGTTGGCAGAAAGTTCATTTTGGATCCTGATAGCGGGACAAACCAGGAGAGATCTGACTCATCAAACAAGACATCTATCTCCTGTCAAGGGTTTTATCGTGGTAATTACATATTTGATTCATAAGTAATCCATCACTACAGTATAAACTGAAATGGATGGTGATCTAAATCAGACAAGACAATGTCTCTTTACTGCAATTCAGGGATCACTGCTCAGTGTATGATCCATAAACCTCTTCATACTTCATTCAGCCTATGTATGAAGGGTCTATTTGGTCCCTCATAAATCAAACGGATGACTCAATAGTTTCTAAGAAGTAGATTGAGACATGAGTTCTAGAGCAAGGTTTTATGGTTGAGAGAAATACCCAAAAGTTTCATTATCATAAATACCACAGAATATTCTTGAGCAAACCTTTCCCTGCACAGAGATCTTCACAGGGAGAACACAGAAAATGTATCACATACTGTACCGTCATTTTGTTTAATACAATTTTACTGTTATGCATGTCCTCCATTATTTACACTCTAAATAACTTCAAACCCCAATAAGGAATTATAGAAGCTGTAAACCTGTTTTTATCACTAAATACACATATCAGAAATGTGAATATTATTATACACACTAATGTTGTTGCAGACCCCAGACAAAACATGCAACTTGTGTGCTTTTATGGATACCTTTCCTTATAAGTCTCCAACTAAGTCAAACATATGCCGCTGTCTTGTTTTATCTCTCTTGCCGTTCCTCAGAAGTCTGACATATGTTTTCACTGTACACCTGCAGTGTGCTGTCAGTATAGCTCTGTTCTGCAGTGTTTTATTTAGCAATATAAAATATAAAAACAGATCCCATCACATATGTCTGTTTCGCTCCTGCCTCTCTCAGCACAGCAAACATTAGGACCAACCTTCAGCCCATCAGCACATGAAGCCGTCCGGACTTGGCTACGGTCATGTTCTTTCTCTCTTCCCCATCCCTCCATTTATGGAGTACCACAGCTGGGTGGGAAAGCAGAGCGAGATAGATGAAAAGCAAGCAATAAAGTAAGAAAAAGGAGGGAGGAAAGCTGGCATCTGTTAGAGTCCAGGAAAAGTGTGGGACTGATAAATCCAAAACCGCTTGACTCCTGCCAGCCATACACCTTTCAATTACCCAGCATGCCTGCCTTCGAGATTAATGAGGACCTTGGGTGAATCCCAAATACTGGCAACAGGGCACTGCTCCAAAAAAGGAATAAGGGAGAAAAATGAAAGAGCAGAACTAGCTGCTCTAGCAGAAAGTGCTAACTAAGGAACAGATGATGAATTAAAGAATTATACGCATTAATGAATATAGTTGTCACTCTGTAAATTTTTTTTTTTTTTTTTTTGCCAGGAAGTCTAAAAACATGCTTCATAGGAAGAGATCTAAACTGACTGGATTAATTTAGCATATTTTAACATATTTCATTGAGCTGAATCAAACCACCCACATTAGGTTAAATCATAGACTGTAAAAAAAAGATGGATGACATGTCTCACCTTACTTCCACTGTTGAAAAGTGAAGCCAAAATATCCCAGAAATGGTCATTTCCGATTATGTCATTTAAAGGCAGAGTATGCACACTAGTGATCCAGTCGCAAGCACATGTATCACACATATATGTGATAAGAACTACCTAAAATATCCTTGCTCTTCCAAGCTTTAGTGAATGGTACCCTAGATTTTAAAGCCCCCCAAAAAAGCAAATCAATCCATTATAAAAGTATTAAATACGGCTCCAAAGCAATGTGTTTTTGTTAAAAAATATCCATATTTATAACTTTATAAACTATAATCACTGGCTTCCTTTAACAGCCTTATGGAAGTTCTACAAGCAGGATTATTACAGTTCAACATTTTTACGTGAATGCATAGCCTCTTTACACCAGAGATGACAGTTGTTGCATTGCATTGCAACAGCTTGAGGCTGTCTATGTGAATGGTCCGAATCAGTTTGTTTTTTATATCTGAAGTAGTGCGAATACTTGTAGTAGGCCAATGTCAAAATTACAATGTATGTCACTTTACTGTCGTGGATTTGTTGCATTGTTGCATGCCACATCCAGTGTAGACGGTATCACCTAGTGTATTTTTTCACCCAATATATATTGTAGTTAGTCATGCCGCTCGCATTCGCTGTAAGAATTTATCTTAAGAAATTTATTTAAAAACTTTTTTTTTTAAAGTTGCCAGTCAGCACAAGTGTTTTTGATCATTTAAACAAAAAATGTAATGGCCCCCAGAATATTTTGTTGTATGAATATCTAAACATGCTTTATTTCAAAAGTTTTGGTTTTCTTCTAGCTTCATACATTATTTTATATCAACACTTGAATATGGGTAAGTTTCATAAAAAAAGCAACATTTTGAAAAAAAGCTGAGAAAATTACTTTTTTGTCAAAGAAAATATCCAGATCGGATTCAGAATGATGATCAAATACAGATGGAGTAGATTGAGTCCATCAACACCCCTAATACTTGCACAGCCCTATAGCTCGTCCTGGGACCACATTATCATGTAATTATCACATATTCATTCATTAACATTTGATAGTTTGGATTTATATATGGTTTAATGTTGACGATCACGCTTTTTTAAATATGCATCTGCTTACATATGTGATTGCTTATTTCTGCATCTTATTTACCTGTGTTTTGATTAGGATGTGTAATAGCACCCCCTACCGCATAACAATGAAAATTCTCTGTTTGGCTGGGAGTCGTTTTCTTACAAATAACAGACAATGCTGTGTTTGGCGGAGAAAGAGTTTAGAAGATTTTGTGAATATGGCACCAGATCAGGTAGAATTTTTTTAATTTAAAGGGGGGTGAAATGCTGTTTCATGCATACTGAGCTTTTTACACTGTTAAAGACTTGGATTCCCATCCTAAACATAGACAAAGTTTCAAAAACTAATGTTGGACGTTTGATGGAGTATTTATGTGTCAAAGATACTCCTTCCGGTTTCTCACAAGTTTCGGCGAGTTTTTTTCGAGTATGGGTCTACTTGACGTTAATAAGAGAGGAAGGTCCTTGTATGGGCTGTACGGGCTCTTCTCCCGGTAGGGTGCGCGCGCGCGTGACTAGAGCACGCTGTAAACAGTCTCTCAGATGCAGATCCAGTCGTCCGTGAACACTTATGTCGCGCCGCGCTTCTCTTTATTCCTATTCGCCTTATTCACCTGGCGGCCATTTTGTAAACTCTAACGCCGTTGTGGGGTACACAAACCCAGAAGTTGGACTCCAATACAGTACTAATCAATAGCAGCATTCTGTGTCACTCACTTTCTGCCTGCTGTGTGTAACAAAATCATGTAATGCATGACCGATAATATGTTTTCACTGATAATATGCAATAAGTTTTCATTTGTTAATGTTTTTTAATTTTCCTCCTAATGTAATTTCTAATGTTCTGCCCTTTTCTGGTACGTTTTTCCATACTTACAATATACAAGCAGGCCATTAGTATTCCTCCATACCAATAAATGTACATAGTAACCATTTACAAACCTAGAGCAGTATGCCTATCAATGTTTTTGAATGACTTATTTCTTTCTGATGTTCTGACCAGTTGTAAAGTTATGAAAGACATCCATGTGTCATAAAATTGTACTTTATTCTTTAGATAAATGGACATTTTATTTTACATATATGAAGATCCAGCTTATACATACACATCTCTCCCACATGTAAATTAACTGTATCAACTATAATACTGATCTGCCCACGTTGACACTATATGATAGATTAAAATAAGTTGATAACATCACCGTTTTCTCCAGAATGACTGCAGCCGAATCAAATTTTGTTGCAATATTGTCCTGTTTACACCGTGAAGCTGCTTTGGAACAATCGGTATTGTAAAAGCGCTAAATAAAGCTGACTTGACATGTCCCAGTCTTGCTATTGCTTGAGTCTTTCGAACTTCGTCTGTAGTAAAATGCAGAAATTACGACCAGGATCCCTTCTGATATTTTTTTTAATCCACTCTCCATGTAATCCCTTATCCTCCGGAAAACGGTGAAAGGTTTGTCCTCTGTAGGATTTTTTCCTGAGTGACGAAGTGCAGTGAAACAGAATGCTGCTACTGATTAGTACTGTATCGGAGTCCAGCTTCCGGGTTTGTGTACCCCACAACAGCGTTAGAGTTTTCAAAATGGCCGCCAGGTGAATAAGGCGAATGGGTGACGTCGAGCGACTTCAACGCTTCAGCACAGCATTCCGGGAAGGCAGCGCTGCATTTGAACCGATTTGAACGCAGAAATGACGGGAAGCTTCACAACATCGTTTCAGTTGCGTCTCAAAATGGATTTACACGCCACTGCTGTCAGGACTTTACCAAATCATACCAAAGAAGTGTGTTTTTGACGGAGCAGTCCCAGCGATAAAGCTTCGGTCCTGCTTTGGAAGCAGCCGGTGAGTTAACTTAAACTGCTTCAAATGTCTCTGCTTTTGGCTACGGACGCATGAGTAAACATCAGTAAACGACACGATCGCGTGCTTCGTCATTCAAATGCGCTAACGGTTACTCCATTGTTGTTCTCTGTATAACGTTACAGTATTCTGACGTGCAAAACCGTTTTGCTTGCTACTTCTAAGGTCTAGTCGCATACAATAGTCCATAAACCGAATCATGTCCTCATACACTGCGAGTAAACACACAGAAATGTGGAGAGGCCATTAAATACAGTAACTTACATACCACAGAGACGGACGTCCTGATGTTGCCGTTTCTCCTGTTCAGTTTATTTCTCCCTCAGATTTGATTGTGGATCATTATCTGTATTAGCTGAGATAGATGGGATTCTCCACGCTTGAGGACGTCACCGCTTTGCGCGCTTGTCATTCTTTAGCTCCGCCCACACGATACGCCTCCAGGCGCTCGGTTTTTTCCGGAAAGACTCGGTACAGCCTATATTTCTTTTATAAATATGATAAAACTAAAGACTTTTCAGAGATATGAAGGATGCAATACTACTCTATAGGTACTCAAGATTGACATGAGATTGACTGAAACTGAGTGTTTCACCCCCCCTTTAATCAAAAAGATAAATCACCCAGAAATTAAGTCTGATAGCTCAGAAGATATCTCAGAAGACTGATAACAAGAACACCAAAATAGGAAGCAAATGACTGAATGAACAGATAGTGTGAAGAGGAGAGGAGAAGGAATATAAAGTAAAATGCAAACAATGGAAGGAGATGAGAAATACAATTATGCATCAGATAGACACAGCGCATGACAGAGCTGGAGTCAGAAGCGAGCTGGCGGTAGCACGAGCGCACTAGCCAACATGAGTATCATGAGTCCCATTATATCTTTATGAAAGTCCAGCGAGTCATGCTGCTAGCTACAACTGCTAGAAGTAGCGCTTGAATGTTTAACCTCACAGTACGAGACATGCTTTGTCTCTCTCTCTGCCTGTGGGTAATCATATGAACTCCTGCTCTACCATATCAAACACTGACGCATATACAAACAGTGTATTCACCATCCCAGCATCAAACAGAGTCCTAACCTCTAGCTAATCTTACCATTTAAACATCCTCTAATCATATCTGCTTACTTCCAGGTGGCACATGCCAAATATAAATTGATTTATCCTTGTGTTGCTCATTGCTAATGGTTCTTGAGAGGCCCACTTGCTGCTCTGTAATACTATCTTACTAAAGGTTCTGTAATAAAGCCTGGTGCTGTAATCCAATTATGATAGTCCATAATACACTGGTGACTACAGTATGCGTCAGTCGTCTATAGTACCACTCTAATATGGCTCTTAATCGGTTCACAAACAAAGTGCCTTTGTCTGGAGAATTAAAAGTTATTGCCTTTTGCTATCATTAGTGAGAAGCAATGTTTTATACAAACTGGTTTCTGACCTCATCTTAGTTCAGCCAAAATGTTCTATTGAGACAAGGTGCTACACAACAGGTAATTATGAAAAAAAGTAATCTATCAATGAATGGTTGACTAATACACCATAAAGTGGTGGTTGATTATGATTTCACAATTTTAACTTTAGTTATTGTGTAATCTTGCTGTTTAAGCATAAACAACATTTGCAAATTTGCAACGCTCAAAGGTCAAAGCAAAATATAGATAATATATATTATTTTAAAGAAATTGCTTTTTAAGGACTTCAACAAATGGCTGGTAGGGACTACAACAAGCTTCTTCATGGGTTAGTGACATCACAAACCCTGACCCCGGGAATACGCAACAAAGGCCATGTTGAGAAGAGTTCTAGTAGTAGAGCATATTTGTGAGTCTGATCAAGCTGTCGCATCCACCTTTTGACATTTATTACAACACAGTAATCAAGTAACACAAATGCAATAACGTCAAAAGCAAGATGTCAAAAGTTGTAACCATAATTAAACTAAACTATACTGTTATATCTTTATGCAGTATAAATTCTCTGGCTCTGAAGGCCTTTTACAACAGTTCCCACACAAGCGGTCTATAGATTATCATGACAGAACATGCTAATCAATGACTTGAAAATAGTTAACTCCACATCAGCTACATCAAGTCTTCAAATAACCATTCAGAAATGTCCTGTCTCTCTCAAATAAGAGACTTATTTTACATAAGTATAGCAGATACCAAATGTGTATTAAAATGTATATTTAATAAATAAATAAATGATGTGCTACAAGTGAATCAATCAATTGATCAATGCTACAAGTGAATTTAAGAATAACAACATTTAATGAACAGTGTTAAAAATGGATATTAATTATGAGATTTGCTCAAGATTACATTTAACAGTATTATTAAATTAAGCTTTCCTTAAGAGAGCTTTACCATGCAAACGGTTAACATCTTAAAGGGGTGGTTGCATGCAATTTCACTTTTTTAACTTTAGATAGTGTGTAATGTTGCTGCTTGAGTATAAACAGTATCTGCAAAGTTACAGCGCTGAAAGTTCAATGCAAACGGAGATATTGTCTTTTGTAGGCAATAAACTGCCGTAACTTTAAAAGCGGCCGGTTTGGACTACAACTAGCATCTTCCTGGTTTGGTGACATCATAAACCCTGGCTAGTCACCGCAGATGTGACTTCTGCCCGTAATGGTAAGGGACGTGGCGTTTCCAGGCAACATGTGCTTGGCGCTTACGGCAATAAAAATACATGAAACTACATTAATTCATCTAACCAATCTAAGACCATTGAGTTTTTCGAAGGGATAGGCTTCATAGAAGCAGGAAGCAAACAAGCCGTTCAAAGGACAGTGGAGACAGCAGTGTGAAATAAAGGTCACATATAAGAAAAATACGGCATTAAAAAAAAGAAAAGAAGTATTAAGCTATGTTATACTGCACCCCATTTACACAACCAAGCCTGGAAAAAACCACGGAACTACGCAGTACAGGAAAATTAAGACACATCTTTAATATAAAATCCTAATGCAAGAAAAAATATAATCAGCTAGTCTGCCAACATTATGCTTTTGAGCTAACCTCACTGCCCATGTACCTGTTTTGCAGTATACTGCACAATACATTAAAGACCTGCAGCAACACAAAGCAGAAACATTATTCATTGTAGACTTGGGCTGAAGGCATGTCACTTCCTGCCAAGTTACGGTGGGGTTGTTGGATGCAGTGTCTAGGGAAAGCACTCTTCCATTTACAGCCTTCCACCAGGACACTGTTTGATGTAAAAGCAACTTTCAATGGCACTGACTGACGACAGAATTGCTTGCACAATGTGTCCAGAAGACAGAGCTCTAAATATTAGCATCTTAAACCTACACCAAGCCTGCAATCCTCTCCTCCAATGACACTGAAGCAATGTGAATTCAGTCTATTTCAGTCTAAGTCTATTTTTCAAAAGAGTGAACAGTTATATAAATATATATGCTAGTATATCTCCTGCACAAGTCAAAATATATTTTGTTGTTGTTTTTCATCTTTTTATATCTGCTTTTAATTCTTTGCTTTGCTTTCACTCAAAAGACAGGTCGGTAATTATGAGATTAATTATAACTTTTTTGTGAGTATTCTTAACTAAAACTATTAAAAACTATTTGTTAATTGAACTACAACTGAAATTAAAGAAAATATAGAAGGAAATATCTTTTTCATCTAAAATAATGGAACTGAAATAAAAAGAAATTTAAACTAAATAATAAAAATGACAAAATCTAAATTGCTAAGGAATTTAAAATAAATTATTTTTTGATTCCTTATATATCTTATATATACACTCACCTAAAGTATTATTAGGAACACCATACTAATACTGTGTTTGACCCCCTTCCGTCTTCATTTGTAGCCTTAATTTTACGTGGCATTGATTTAAAAAGGTGCTGAAAACATTCTTTAGAAATGTTGGCCCATATTGATAGGATAGCATCTTGCAGTTGATGGAGATTTGTGGGATGCACATCCAAGGCATGAAGCTCCTGTTCCACCACATCCCAAAGATGCTCTATTGGGTTGAGATCTGGTGAATGTCGGAGCCATTTCAGTACAGTGAACTCATTGTCATGTTCAAGAAAACAATTAGAAATTATTCTAGCTTTGTGACATGGTGCATTATCCTGCTGGCAGAAGCCATCAGAGGATGGGCATATGGTGGTCTTTAAGGGATGGACATGGACAGAAACAATGCTCAGGTAGGCCGTAGCATTTAAACGATGCCTAATTGTGCCAAGAAAACATCCCCCACAACATTACACCACCACCACCAGCCTGCACAGTGGTAACAAGGCATGATAGATCCATGTTCTCTTTCTGTTTATGCCAAACTCTGACTCTACCATCTGAATGTCTCAACAGAAATATATATATGCTGGTGGTGGTGGTGGTGTAATGTTGTGGGGGATGTTTTCTTGGCACAATTATATATATATAAAAAATGAAAATAATCAAATGAAACCCAAATCAAAATATTGAAATATTAATAAAAACAGTATAATACTTTAATAACACTTCTTTCTTTTTTTTCTCATCTAATGGCAACATTTTTGATACTTTTCTCAAATCTTCCATGCATGGTCTCTAGAATTTGTTGTGTGAATATCTAAATTTGATCTATCAAAAGAAAGAACAGAGCAACAATTATTCTATCTTTATCAACACTTGAATGTGGGTAAGTTTCATAAAAAAGAGCATAGAAAAACAAAAAAACATTTTGAACATATAAGCAGCGTTTTTGTCAAAGAATACATCTGGATCAGATTCAGAGCTATTTTCAAAACATAGACGGAGTATATCACTTCCATCAACACCCTCAAAGCTTGCACAGTCCTATAGCTCTTAATGGGCGTGACACGTCAATTGTTAGGGCAATTCTGATTAATATTCTGTTTAATGTTTCATTATCACATGTGCTTCTATTGCATGTTTCTGAGATTCTGTTCTATTTCCCAAGATGCCTAAAACCATAACACTGAAAACATGGATTGCCGGAAAATTAACATTAACATTTTGTTTTCAATTATTTACAAAGGCTGTAAATGGAAGACTATAAGCTGGTTTTAGTTGGGTGGCCAACAGGACTTAAAGACCGCAAGCCAGCATATATATAGTCGTTATCTCTCTCTTTTTCTAATTGAGTATATTTTTTTAAAAGTAAACTGTGTTAATGACTGCCACAATTTAATTATATGCATGAACATTTATTTGGATATTGGCAGCACTTACTTGCTCATCGAATTGAGAGTGACACTGCTTGCAAGCCTGTTGAGATTGTTATTATTCATGTCGGGACTGACCTCAAAGCACTTAACGCATCTTAAAAATTTTCAGGGTTTAGCTTCTACATTTATAGATCTTCAAATAACATACCGAAACAACCCCACATGTAAAGCATGTTAAAATGAACTGTGCGACACTGGCACACTGGCTTTCTGTCAGGACTGTTTCGTGAGAAATACTGAGAGGATGGGAGTAATGGAGACATGCCAGCTGTCAATCACTCTAAGTCTGTTTGCATAGTGGAAAGCTGGACTCAAGAGCTGCCAGAGAAGTTGGAAGAGAGGTTGTGGGAGTATTTCATCCCTCAATAAAAGCAATGACACATTTCTGCCTGATAGACCAAAACTGAAGCTGACTAGGATTTGCTAGACGCCTTGCTATTATATTTCAGTTTCTTTTAGTACTTTTGAACTTTCTAATCATCAAAGAATCTTGAAAAAATGTATCACGTTTTCCACAAGCATGTTGAGCAGAACAACTGTTTCCTACATTAATAATAATAATAATAATAATAATAATATAATAAACAGCATATTAGATTGATTTCTGAAGAATCATGTGGCACTGAATGACTGCTGTAAATTTATCTTTTCATTCACAGAAATAAACTACATTTTGATATATAATCATAGAAAACATAGTTCGAATTGTAATTTTACAATTTTACAGTATTACTGTTTTTACTGTATTTGTGAATAATTCAATGCAGCTTTGATGAGCATGAGAGACTTTTTCATAAACATTAAAAAAATACCCAAACTTTTGAACAGTAGTGCAAGATGTGTCAGCTCATCGAGACAGTTGCTTCAAAGTGAAAGAATATTTCAGGATATAACTGACATCAAAGACAAAACAACTGACTTTCCTTAGAACTAGAATCTAGAAATGAGAAACTTGAACGGCACCATTAAGCTCAAAGCTGATATAAAACTGCTGGCCTAATTGCAACTGTTTTTCTTTTCCTCAACATTTAAATGATGTCCGTTTTGCTGAGGAGCTACAAAATTATCCAGTTGTTTCAGAGATGTTTGGCAAGATGCCTCAATGTGGATAGGAACTAATGAAAGCATGGTGTCGGTGGGATGCTGAGAGAGACAGGCCCCCTGGGGGACGCATGCTTGCAAAGCTCTTCGGTAATAAGGCAGGACTGACGGAGGCCTGCTCTCCCCCTCCTCCTTCAGCTAAACTCACCGATGCTTCCACTTTAATTGGACAATGGGGGTGCAAAGCTAGTAATGCCACACACAATCAAAACAAGCATATAAACACACCAACACAAAAAATCTGCACACAGTCATGCAGAAAAACTCTAGTATCAGAAAGACTGGACAAAATGTCATACTACAAGCTATAGTAAGCAAGATCTTATTTATGCAGCTATAGGGCAATTTCTAATGTATGAAAGCTTGTTTTAACCACAGAATAAAACATTTATAAAAGATAATTGCGAATTCAGATGGCAGAATTGCAATATAAAGTCAGAATTGTGTGATATAACGTTAGAATTGTGTGATATAACGTTAGAATTGTGTGATATAAAGTCAGAATTGTGTGATATAAAGTCAGAATTGTGTGATGTAAAGTCAGAATTGTGAGATATAAAGTCAGAATTGTGTGATGCAAAGTCAGAATTGTGTGATGTAAAGTCAGAATTGTGTGATGTAAAGTCAGAATTGTGTGATGTAAAGTCAGAATTGTGTGATATAAAGTCAGAATTGTGAGATATAACGTTAGAATTGTGTGATATAAAATCAGAATTGTGAGATATAAAGTCAGAATTGTGTGATATAAAGTCAGAATTGTGAGATATAAAGTCAGAATTGTGTGATATAAAGTCAGAATTGTGAGATATAAAGTCAGAATTGTGTGATATAAAGTCAGAATTGTGAGATATAAAGTCAGAATTGTGTGATATAAAATCAGAATTGTGAGATATAAAGTCAGAATTGTGTGATATAAAGTCAGAATTGTGTGATATAAAGTCAGAATTGTGAGATATAAAGTCAGAATTGTGAGATATAAAGTCAGAATTGTGTGATATAAAGTCAGAATTGTGAGATATAAAGTCAGAATTGTGTGATATAAAGTCAGAATTGTGAGATATAAAGTCAGAATTGTGTGATATAAAGTCAGAATTGTGTGATATAAAGTCAGAATTGTGTGATATAACGTTAGAATTGTGTGATATAAAATCAGAATTGTGTGATATAAAATCAGAATTGTGTGATGTAAAGTCAGAATTGTGTGATGTAAAGTCAGAATTGTGTGATATAAAGTCAGAATTGTGTGATATAAAGTCAGAATTGTGAGATATAAAGTCAGAATTGTGTGATGTAAAGTCAGAATTGTGTGATGTAAAGTCAGAATTGTGTGATGTAAAGTCAGAATTGTGTGATATAAAGTCAGAATTGTGTGATATAAAGTCAGAATTGTGTGATATAAAGTCAGAATTGTGAGATATAACGTTAGAATTGTGTGATATAAAATCAGAATTGTGAGATATAAAGTCAGAATTGTGTGATATAAAGTCAGAATTGTGTGATATAAAGTCAGAATTGTGTGATATAAAGTCAGAATTGTGAGATATAAAGTCAGAATTGTGAGATATAAAGTCAGAATTGTGTGATATAAAGTCAGAATTGTGAGATATAAAGTCAGAATTGTGTGATATAAAGTCAGAATTGTGTGATATAAAGTCAGAATTGTGAGATATAAAGTCAGAATTGTGTGATATAAAGTCAGAATTGTGAGATATAAAGTCAGAATTGTGTGATATAAAGTCAGAATTGTGTGATATAAAGTCAGAATTGTGTGATATAACGTTAGAATTGTGTGATATAAAGTCAGAATTGTGTGATATAAAGTCAGAATTGTGTGATATAAAGTCAGAATTGTGAGATATAAAGTCAGAATTGTGTGATGTAAAGTCAGAATTGTGAGATATAAAGTCAGAATTGTGTGATGTAAAGTCAGAATTGTGTGATGTAAAGTCAGAATTGTGTGATATAAAGTCTGAATTGTGTGATATAAAGTCTGAATTGTGTGATATAAAGTCTGAATTGTGTGATATAAAGTCAGAATTGTGTGATATAACGTTAGAATTGTGTGATATAAAGTCTGAATTGTGTGATATAAAGTCTGAATTGTGTGATGTAAAGTCTGAATTGTGTGATATAAAGTCTGAATTGTGTGATGTAAAGTCAGAATTGTGTGATGTAAAGTCAGAATTGTGTGATATAAAGTCTGAATTGTGTGATATAAAGTCAGAATTGTGTGATATAACGTTAGAATTGTGTGATATAAAGTCAGAATTGTGTGATATAAAGTCAGAATTGTGTGATATAAAGTCAGAATTGTGTGATGCAAAGTCAGAATTGTGAGATATAAAGTCAGAATTGTGTGATGTAAAGTCAGAATTGTGAGATATAAAGTCAGAATTGTGTGATATAAAGTCAGAATTGTGTGATGTAAAGTCAGAATTGTGTGATATAAAGTCAGAATTGTGTGATATAAAGTCAGAATTGTGAGATATAAAGTCAGAATTGTGTGATGTAAAGTCAGAATTGTGTGATGTAAAGTCAGAATTGGGTGATATAAAGTCAGAATTGGGTGATATAAAGTCAGAATTGTGAGATATAAAGTCAGAATTGTGTGATATAAAGTCAGAATTGTGTGATGTAAAGTCAGAATTGTGAGATATAAAGTCAGAATTGTGTGATATAAAGTCAGAATTGTGTGATGTAAAGTCAGAATTGTGTGATGTAAAGTCAGAATTGTGAGATATAAAGTCAGAATTGTGAGATATAAAGTCAGAATTGTGTGATATAAAGTCAGAATTGTGTGATATAAAGTCAGAATTGTGTGATATAAAGTCAGAATTGTGAGATATAAAGTCAGAATTGTGTGATATAAAGTCAGAATTGTGTGATGTAAAGTCAGAATTGTGTGATATAAAGTCAGAATTGTGAGATGTAAAGTCAGAATTGTGTGATGTAAAGTCAGAATTGTGAGATATAAAGTCAGAATTGTGAGATATAAAGTCAGAATTGTGTGACATAAAATCAGAAATGTGTAATATAAAATCAAAAATGTGAGATATAAAGTCAAAATTTGTGAGATGTAAAGTCAGAAGTGTGATATACAGTCATAATTGTGAGATATAAAGTCAGAATTGTATGATATAAAGTCAGAATTGTGTGATGTAAAGTCAGAATTGTGTGATGTAAAGTCAGAATTGTGTGATGTAAAGTCAGAATTGTGTGATGTAAAGTCAGAATTGTGTGATGTAAAGTCAGAATTCTGAGATATAAAGTCAGAATTGTGAGATATAATGTCATAATTGAGTGATATAAAGTTAGAAATGTGAGATATAAAGTCAGAATTGAGTGATATAAAGACACTCACGAGTATAAATATGGAGCTACAATGCATGTAGGTGATTTTGAATTGAAAATCAAAAAAGCTGTGGCTGTGGCTTTTCCGTTGGGTTGTGGCTTTTTCATTGTGCTGTGGCTTTTCCGTTGTGTTGTGGCTTGATTACTTTGTGTACTGAACTTATGTTTGCTTTTTAAATTGTGTTGTGTTGTGCACTACTGGGCCACCGTACCTTTTAAATCGCGTATACTCGCAACTGTGGCTGTGTCAGGGATAGTATGCTAAAGCAATGCATCCAGTAAAACTACACTCTACATAATCATGGGATTAAGTAACTCAGCTGCCGGCGGGCACCAGGACTCCTGACCGGAGCTGTGAAAAAGGTGAGCTGAGGCACTGAAGAGAGACTGTTTATTTTTGTGTTTGTGATGCATTGTCCTCTCCTCTTCTGTCTCTTCACACACTGCGTGTGTAACACCCAGGACCAATGATATGTGGATTAAAGAGGGAAGGAGCTTCACAGGCGCTCACCCTGATAACCTAAGCCAAAGCATGACATAACCAATGCAGCAAAATCAGCAGTCAGCAGGATTCTGTTCATCTGAAGTCCCACCTCGTTCCGTCCTCACACCAGAAACAGCACTATCAGCAGGCTCATTATGATGGGATATGGTATGTGTATGAATCTCCGGTTATGGATGTGTGTTTCTTCATACTGTAGATTCTTCTTCATTGCATCTCATTCCTGTGGATCTTTACCTCTCCTGCTTGCAAATTTGTGTCACATATTTGCAACTTTATGGCCCCTGTTTTAATGATCAAAGTGCATGGTCTGAAGCGCATGGCGCAGGTGCACTCATATCTGAATCCACTTTGGCTAGCTTAATGACAGAAAAAAATGGTCATCATGGTCCAAAAGGGTTGTACCTAATCGCTTAATGAGTCATGAGTGTGTTTTGGGCATAACATGCAATAAACCAATCAGTCTAATCTCCAATTCCCTTTAACTCTTTCCCCAGCAGCGTTTAAAAATAAAATAAAAATTGCCAGGCACTGCCATGGTTTTTGACCCTTTTCACATAAATTTAATAGCCCATAGAATATTTTGTTTTATGAATATCTGAGCATGCAATATCAAAAGGAAGCGCTGACCCTTTTTTTATCAATAATTGAATATGGGTAAGTTTAAAGGGTTAGTTAACCCAAAAATGAAAATTTTCTCATTAATTACTTACCGTAATGTCGTTAGACACCCGTAAGACCTCCGTTCATCTTCGAGATATTTTTGTTGATATCCGATGGCTCGGAAAGGCCTTCATTGACACCAATGTCATGTCCTCTCTCCAGACCCATAAAAGGCACTAGAGACGTCATTACAAAGCCCATCTCACTACAGTGGCTCAACGATACATTTACGAAAATGAAGATGAAAATAAAATGAAACGAAATAAAGACTTATATAGCCGAATTCAAAACAAAGTTTGCCAAACTGCTGAAATCACATGACATTGGCGAACAACATTAGGGTAAGTCATTCATCATTTGTGGGTGAACTAACCCTTTAATAACGAAAGCAACATTTTGAACAAAAAGCTGAGAAAATCATGTTTTTGTGAAAGACTGTTTCCAGATCAGAGTCAGAGCGATGATCAAACACAGATGGATTAGATCCAGTCCATCAACACCCCTAATGCTTGCACAGACCTGTAGCTCATTGTTGGTCCACATTTCATTCACTAACATTAGGCAGTTTTGATTCATATGATGTTTAATGTTGAGGATCACTTTATTTTTCATATGCATATGATTACGTACGATCGCTTGTTTAACTCCGTCTTCCTTGCGTGTGTTCTGATCAGGAGATTGAGTACTCATTTAGAAGATGGGTAATAGCGCCCCCTAGCATCTCAAAATTCAGTTTTTGGCCTGGATGCGTTTTCTCTAGCCTGACAAGCCAGACCCACATCAAGATGTTTGGTCTGGAAACTCACCATTGACAGGGCTCAATCCGAGGGGTGGGATAAACGGTTGTCTTTCAAACTCCCTCTGCACGCGATAGGATAGCGCTACAACCAACCAGAGCAACGAAGGTGAAACAGAGCTTGTTGATAGATTAAACATTCACCGTATCCGGTCGGCTAAACTCTGAACACATCTTCCCTTTTTAAGAATGACTTCAGTGCCGCTCTTTGTCCTTTTCTCAGAGAAAAGCTGAACTCCAAGTCTTCCAGAGTCGCGGTCAGAGCTGATTCGAAAGACCGCCGTTCGCCAGTTTCTGTGTTTACTAGAAGCACGCAAACGCAACTCGGCCGTCGTCATTATGGCCCTGCCCACCGACTCTATACACGATGTGATTGGCCTGGCAAGAGTTAGGGGAATACAGCTCAGATGGGTATTCTAGGCTACGTTTTCTTATAAATAATAGAAAATTCAGTTTTTGGCAGGGAAAGAGTTAAAAGCCAGTTATGCTTGCACCATGGATGTGAAAGGGATAACTGTGTCAGGCTGAAACTAGCATAAAAACATTTGCATCGTGCCTGCCGTCACATTGCGCCGGTTGTATGAGTGGGCTCTATATCACACAATTCCAACAGTGGAACAGGCTTCAATTAGACTGGGTAGACCCAGCCTGATCTACACTCTAAAAAATAATTCAGTGACTTAGTAAATATCACAGTAATAATTAACTTTATTAACTTAATAAAATCTCTCAATATCATTTACTTGATGGTTTTAGTTAAACATACCAAAATAATTGACTAAAAATCCAACAGTTAATTTTGTCTAAAATGTATAGTTGTATTTAAGTGTTTTTCACTAAAATAATTTAGTATTCAAATAACCAATTATTTATTTTAAATATACTTAATACATTTGTGAAATTTATTTCAAAATATTTGAGAATGGAGAATTAAACCGATATGTTTTAAGAACCACAAATATTACTTAATTAAAATCAAGATTATAAATATTTAACACACACTGAAGAAATTGAGTAAGTTTACTCGATTAAAACAATGCACCCCTCCCCCACCCCCTGACGCGACGACAGCTCGACGGTTGAGTGAGTGCGGATATTTGAATTCTCCTCAGTCACCACCAGAGCAGTTTCTTCTTCTCAGCGTCGCAGAATTGGGGCATTTCCTCTGTGAAATTCAGGTTTGTATGTTTTGTTTTATCTATATAATCATTACTGTGCTAAAAGCCATTTTGTTTAATTCAAAACAACATCTAGGGACGCAGTGTGAGTCACCTTAAGTTAACGTGTGGCGTTGGTCTTTGAAATGCCTGCTGTGTTGCTCAAAACACACAACTTTATTCGTAAAGATAATGAATATAATGAATTTGGATGATAAAATCTTATTAAAACTGGGCACTGTTTGTTTATTGTCAGGTTATGGAGTCTGGCGCCTCGCAGCATCTTTCAGCTACGAATGAAACCGGTCTCAAGTTCAAAGTCCACCCGCAGACCGCTAACGTTAGTCCATCTCAGGCTCGAGAAACAGCGCTGATACAGTGGAAATGGGATAACTGACCGGTTGATTACACTTGAATTACTTTTAAATGTTTTATTTTTACTTCTAAAATGTCTGTTACATGAGTTTAAATGTTGTAAAATAACTGTTATTCTTTAAATGTCAAAACAGTAATATATGCTGTAACGTTATTGCTGTACTCGTCGACAATAAAGGCCATGTCATGTAAGTTATATGTGTTTGTGTGGACTGTGGAGTATTTTACAAAGGTTTAGAGGAAATTACCGTATAAATAACTTGTTATACTATATAAGTTAGTAATACTCATAAGTAAAAACAGTTCATATTAGTCATAAATATTGGTTTTTAAATGCTTTTTACCCCATTTTTTCTACTCAATTGAATTTGTTAATGTAACAAATGCAGTTACTCAGATCTACTTAATTTTTTTACTTACATTTACTCAGTTCATATGGTGTCGATAATTGATTTCACTGCTTTAAAATTTACTCCATTTTTTTAGTGTAAAAATGTTTCACCAAAAAAATTGAGTAAATCATAGTATTAGTTTTTAGAGTGTACTGGTGATTTAATTTCGCCTTGCAACTCAGTCTGGAAACCTGTGCATTCATTTCTACTGCTTCCGTTACACTTTTGTGGGAACCAATCACAGACTGGCTTATCCACCTGGCACTTTTGGCTGGTCACTGCGTCCGAAAACCTAGGCAGCTGACTCGTTGCCTCGCTGCCTTATCAGACAATGACTTGTAAGGCAGTGTTTTGTGCAGGAAAGCACCTCAAGAAATTGATTTCGGACAGACTTCTAAGGCAGTGTAACAGCTTAATGATTTACAGCAAAATCATTTGGTGAGAACTAAACATTAGTCATTGCTCGCTAGAAATGACATCAGAAGTGGAACATATTGGTAAATAACACATTTACACACAAATGTCACTGAATGGATTGCGGGATATCAAAGGCAACGAAGGATACATGTATGCTGCCTTCAAAAATCGATCAGATGAAGGTATCTCAGAAGACAGGAAGTGAAGCTAACAATAGATTCCGACGTTGCTTGATGCCTTCCTTCCTTCAAATGTGTCCTCCGAAGGCATTTTCCTTTGGACGCAGCCAGCGAAACGATGGGTTGTAGCCCTTTGACCATGCCTCTTGTGGTCTGATTGGTTTAAGGACTATCCAATTGCGTAGAGTAATTTAATTTATGCTGTTTATCACGCCTCTTGTGCAGTGGAAAATACAGAGCAGACTCCCCAGACCAATGTTCAATCTTAAATTGAGCTTGGTCTGGTGATAGCCAGACTATGTTTCAATGCAAAGTAAAGAAAAATTTGGACACAATTACAAGGTGATGCATTAAAACATAGCTGGTATTTAAACAAGAGAATTACTGTATCGTTTATATTTGATGAAAAGTACTGTCATTATGAAATATGCACCCATGCCGCATTTTTCAAACAAAAACAAAAACAGACACTGTATATGCATAACTGACATTAAGCACAGCAAAAAATGCATAAATGAGCAAAACTAATTCCTGATGTTTTCCTCTTTCATGCACATATGGAATGAAGAAAAAAGGCCTTGTCTTCACAGATTTACATTGCGCTCTTCTTTTGATGACTTATGAAGACATGACCACATATTTGGCAAGTCAACAGCTGATTCTCACATATTTGTATGGTGCATTGTGGGGATTTCTCAAGAACAAATGTTCCACTGGAATGATTTTGACAATGAAATGGCTGACTTTCTTGCCAGTGGACTTGGATTCAAACACACCATA
The DNA here is from genome assembly GCF_024679245.1 of Pseudorasbora parva. Classification (NCBI taxonomy): domain Eukaryota; kingdom Metazoa; phylum Chordata; class Actinopteri; order Cypriniformes; family Gobionidae; genus Pseudorasbora; species Pseudorasbora parva. The sequence continues at coordinate 8,954,326 of NC_090190.1, forward strand.
TGGGAAATTTTCTTTTCTTTTTTTTGGCAAGCATTGTCACTGATTTGTGTATGTTACCCAATTGAGCTCCTGTGGCCCTGTGTAACATAATAAGAACATAATGAGGATTACATAATCATTAATCCCCTATTAAAATATATATTAAACAATAAAGCCACTGCATCCTTAAACAACATCTTTGCATGCATATTAGAGCATTTCAAGCAGTAACTGGTGGTAATTAAAGTCTAAAATCTATACAATGCCCTGCTCTCTATTGAATAAACCATACACACACTAATAAGGGCTCTCTCATAATGGTTTTTCAATGAAGTGTATCTTCACAAGCACACACAAAATCCGAATCCGCAGTTACTGCTCATGCCCACTAACATAACGCGCTTAGTGAAAGTCCAATGAGCTCATTTTCCCATCACCGTATGCATAAGCAATAACTACCACAAAATAAATGCATACAAAACACAGACGCTTTCCTTTCTCTTTAAAGTATAACAAACAGAAGATAGCACTATGTCAGAATACATTAAGGTTTCATTAAATGTAGTGAAAGGATCCATTACCGATGCTTGTGTCTTTGTGCCGTTTGAAAAGGTTGGCAGGGTTTATACAGCATTTAAATTCACAAAGAATTACCCATAAATCCCACCAAAACAAAACTGTCAAGCATAATATTTCTTAAACCCACACACTGTCTCTCTCTATTCCATATGCTTACTGGCTTCAAAAACCTAAATTAATTGGACTGTATACTTCAGCTACTTGACGTAGGCTTCTCATTAATGCACCTTTGTTAATTTAATCTCTTCCTCTATTCAATAAATACATCAACATAGCTGAATGCGACTAACTGCATCTCATTTCAATCAATGATAGGCCTACACTTTTTTTTTATTTATTTATTTATTTATTTATTTATTTATTTATTTATTTATTTATTTATTTATTTATTTATTTATTTAATTTAATTTAATTTAATTTAATTTAATTTAATTTTATTTAATTTTATTTAATTTTATTTAATTTTATCTTGGACCTTTTGGTCCAGACCAGAAAAGAAAATTATAAATTTAGTCCTGGTTCTCTTAGCATTCACATTGTCATTTTTAAAGGGGTAATGCACTTTGGGTTGTATTTTTATTATTTAATGTTAATATGATTTTTACATCAAACATTTTCATAATTTAGAGAAAAATGCTATTTCCCATCCTGATTTTAGCCCTCTGTTTGAAGGGCGTGTCTGCTGTGAGACTTAAGTATTAACACCCACTGCTGTGATTGGCTGCTGTGAGACTTCAGAATTAACGCCCACTGCTGTGATTGGCTGCTGTGAGACTTCAGAATGAACGTCCACTGCTGTGATTGGCTGCTGTGAGACTGCAGTGTAAATATCCACTGCTGTGATTGGCTGCTGTGAGTGAGACTTCAGTGTAAACACCCACTGCTGTGATTGGCTGCTGTGAAACTTCAGCGTAAACGCCGACTGCTGTGGAGGGGACAACGATGCCACTGGATGTATTAATGATACAAAGACCTCTCACGTGCCAAAAGATCAAGGACAATCGGATTCCTCATGTCATGACCCCTTTAACACTCAACATAAAGGGTTTTATGTCATATATTTAGCGATATAACTTGTTGAACATCCTAAACAATGCTGTGTGCTGGGCTAAATGTGCTCACTGTGCGATGGCGTTGTATCATATGATACTCAGAGCTTATAAAATGTGTAATTGGGTCAAAACAGTGGCAGGAATGCCTCCATCACACACTCCGTAACATTGTGATTATGACAAGAGTTCGTTTTAATTTAATCAAATCTGCCAAGTCTGAACACACCCTTAATTCCCACATTGGTTTTAGTTGGCACAGGGTGGTTACAAAAAGGGAACACACAAGATGTGGCTCCAGTACATGGGAAAGCTAAAGATGCTAAAATATAATGATCTTACAGTCTGACTCTATAGTCTATACAAAGACCCCAGCAGTGCAAACTGCAAACAACCTTTAATGATTTGCTCAATACCAAACAAAAGCATTTTGAATAAAAATGATGTCCTTCTATACTGTAACTGATCATTTCCACAGTGCCTCCATTGAATAGGGAATTTTACATACAGAACAGTGCATCTGTGCTTCTACATTTTATTTTCTTTATTTTTTTAGGTTAATAGCACATTCATTAAAAAGAAGAAGACGAATTGGTCTGCTGACAGTGCATGCACTTTAAAATTCTGATTAATAGCTTGTTTATTGTACATCTCGGATCTGCATATACACCCAGCTGTAATATTCTTGTTCCTGATGAATAGAAAATGTACATAAACATCTCGTTTATATGAAATAACATTTTTCACTTAAATTCTGCAGACAGTAATAATGCAGCATTCATTGCGTCAGGAAACTGTAAAAAACGTTATTTACATGGAAGGGGGCATGTTTGTGCTAAAAAGAATGAAAATATTAATTTAATAAAAAAATAAAAAAATAAAAACTTCTTTACATTTAGCACATGTTTAAAATGGTTCTTTTGGTACAGGTACTTAATTAATAAAAAGTATGTTTTTGTGCCGAAATACTAATTAATACAATTAAACTGTAAAATGAATGGTTAATGCTAAATGAAAAAAAAACAAAACAAAAAAAACAACAACAATAGCACACAGGCAGAAAAAAATGGGGAAACGTATATGCTGAATAACTTTGAACAAATAATAACTAAACCCAATTCATAAAAAAAAAAAAAATAATAATAATAATAATTTTTTTGTTAATTTCAATTACCTGTTAATATACTTAATTATGTTTGTCTTTAAAAAAAGCATTGTGCCACACATGGTTAACCTTTTGCAATGCTTAAAGCGGTCATGAACTAGGAAAATCTAATTTTCCTTGAGCTTTTGACATATGAGATCATCATACTATAACAATACTGAAAGTTTCAGAACTGAAAACATCATTGTTAGTCCAAAAACAGCTTTTATTTTAACCAAAGGATCCTAATGCTAAGAATGTTGTTATTTGATTTATTTTCAACAATGTGAACGACTCACGACTTGAGCATTATTTATTTGTATGAGGTACATTTCAATGTGGATACTTTGGTAAACAAGCAATTTCAGCGCAGGCTTTGCAAGCAGACTTGTACGAGATGGACTCAACAGTAATGCCACAACATGTACAGTAAGTAACCGAGGTAATTCTAACGCCTGATCTGTAACCAGTGATTTCTTATATGTAATGTACATGTAATGTTCTTTGTCATTAAATCAAACCATTTACTAAATGGTCAACTTCAATTTGTGTCTCTTAGGGTGAAAATAATATCTTATTTAAACTGAGGTTTATAGTCAATCAAACAGCACAAGTTTATCAGTGACTGAGTTCTGGACTCTCGCCAAAACTCCCGTAACAATCAAAGGATATCTTATTTACATAGCGTTTGCACTGTTAGTTATGACAAAACAGTTTGTAAGTGTGCAGAAATTAAGTTGCAATGACAAGATCACGGCATTCATGAAAGTGGCTTAATTGATTTTATATATATATATATATATATATATATATATATATATATATATATATATATATATATATATATATATATATATATATATATATATATATAGTACAAGTGTAAAACAATGCAGTTCATGACCCCTTCAAAACTATAAACTAAGTGTGTGCACATTTTTCAATAATTTCAATATAGTTTGGGGTCGATTCAGTATATTCAGCAGATAAAAGTGAAATAAAGGTTACAAAATAAAATATTCAAAGATTCCTGAAAAGTCACCATTTCACAAATGTTTTCAACACTGATTATAATATATGTTTCGTGAGCAGCAAATCAGCATATTAAAATAATTTCTTAAGGATTATATGACACTGAAGACTGGAGTAATGATGCTGAAATAATGTAGCTTTGCCATTAAAGGAAGAAATTACATTTCATAATATTTTTGATTTTACTTTTGAATAGTACTGTATACCATTTGCCATTTGATTTCGCTGAAAAATGTAAACACTGAGATACAGCCACATCAGCCAATTGAGTGAGTTTGGAGTAGAACGATCTGTTTGGTGATGCAGAACAGTTCACCCAAAAGGCACTATTTATTTATGGAAAATATATCTCTTCTAGCCAAAAGGTAGAAGAGGCATGATGATTTCCGTAATAATGAAACTTGACAGTTTCTGTCCTGAATGACAGAAAACCATTTGATTGACAGTTCAATATCCTGTCTCATTCATTTGGAAATGGAATCTAGTGCAGAAGGCTGAGGGGTTAACACGGGTCTCAGCGCTGGAGAATGGCATACGCATATGGGCATATCAGTTCCTCTGAGCTCCTGACTGGCGACTGAAGTGTTGTTTCAGCTGATGTTTTGCAATATGTGTATTGCTGGAAACAATGCAATTAGCAGTGATGGCATTATTAGCCACCGACTGATGCCACTCCATTTGCATAATATTCCTGGAGGCAAAGGAAATAGCTCAAATAATATTTAAAACTGCGTGTGATTCAAGATATTTCCTAAAAGATACTGTGTTATAATCTATGCTAACTAGATTAACTCCACAGGAAAGACATTTAGTTGCTTTAAAGAACTGGCAAAGTGTGACTGGACTTCAATGTGTTAAGCCCTTATCTAGATCAGAAAGGGGAAACCCTATATAGCTAAAACCAGCCCAAGCTGTCATAGCTGGTTGAGGAGGCTGGATTTAGAGGGGTTTTAGCCACTTATTTAGATGATCAGGCTGGGAGACCAGCTTAAACCAGCAAAACCCAGCTTAAAACAGCTAAAACCAGCCAACCAGCCTAGGCTGGTTTATCTGTGTTGTTTGCTTGTTTGATTTTTAGCAGAGATATATGGTTATATCCAGTGTTGGGGAAAGTTACTTTGAAAAGTAATGCATTACAATATTCAGAGTTACTCCCTTAAAAAGTAAATAATTGTGTTACTTAGTTACATTTTAAGAAAAAAGTTATTTTCTAAATGCTTTTTTTTTCACCAGGGTGGGACTTGTTTTTTATATACATAACAAAAAAGTTTTATTTTTGAGCAAATGTAAAGACCCTTTCACACTTTTTAACACTTACCCAGCATTTTTTTTTTTTTTTTTTTTTTGCATATGGTTAAACTGAATCATTAAAGGTCAGCAGCAATACATAGGTCAATAAAGTGAGATTCAACGCAAAAAAACTATTTTTTTTTACATAATAACATATGACATTTAACATATACATATACATACACACACACACACACACACATATATACATATGTCTGTGTGTGTGTCACATATGTGTGTGTGACACACACACACACACACCACGCCACCACACCTGTCCCTAACTCTACCCTTAAACTGACCCACACCACCACACCTGTCCCTAACCCTACCCTTAAACTGACCCACACCACCACACCTGTCCCTAACCCTACCCTTAAACTGACCAACACCACCACACCTGTCCTAACTCTACCCTTAAACTGACCCACACCACCACACCTGTCCCTAACTCTACCCTTAAACTGACCCACACCAACACACCTGTCCCTAACCCTACCCTTAAACTGACCCACACCACCACACCTGTCCCTAACTCTACCCTTAAACTGACCCACACCACCACACCTGTCCCTAACTCTACCCTTAAACTGACCCACACCACCACACCTGTCCCTAACTCTACCCTTAAACTGACCCACACCACCACACCTGTCCCTAACTCTATCCTTAAACTGATCCATACCACCACACCTGTCACTTACCCTACCCTTAAACTAACCCACACCACCACACCTGTCCCTAACTCTACCCTTAAACTGATCCACACCACCACACCTGTCCTAACTCTACCCTTAAACTGACCATCACCACCACACCTGTCCCTAACTCTACCCTTAAACTGACCCACACCACCACACCTGTCCCTAACTCTACCCTTAAACTGACCCACACCACCACACCTGTCCTAACCCTACCCTTAAACTGACCAACACCACCACACCTGTCCCTAACTCTACCCTTAAACTGACCCACACCACCACACCTGTCCCTAACTCTACCCTTAAACTGATCCATACCATCACACCTGTCACTTACCCTACCCTTAAACTAACCCACACCACCACACCTGTCCCTAACTCTACCCTTAAACTGACCCACACCACCACACCTGTCCCTAACTCTACCCTTAAACTGACCCACACCACCACACCTGTCCCTAACCCTACCCTTAAACTGACCCACACCACCACACCTGTCCCTAACTCTACCCTTAAACTGACACACACCACCACACCTGTCCCTAACTCTACCCTTAAACTGACCCACACCACCACACCTGTCCCTAACTCTACCCTTAAACTGACCCACACCACCACACCTGTCCCTAACTCTACCCTTAAACTGACCCACACCACCACACCTGTCCCTAACTCTACCCTTAAACTGACCCACACCACCACACCTGTCACTTACCCTACCCTTAAACTAACCCACACCACCACACCTGTCCCTAACCCTACCCTGAAACTGACCCACACCACCACACCTGTCCCTAACTCTACCCTTAAACTGACCCACACCACCACACCTGTCCCTAACCCTACCCTTAAACTAACCCACATCACCACACCTGTCCCTAACCCTACCCTGAAACTGACCCACACCACCACACCTGTCCCTAACTCTACCCTTAAACTGACCCACACCACCACACCTGTCCCTAACTCTACCCGTATCCCACCTCAATATCAGCAAAGGTGTTTTGCAATACAATTTGAAAACAGTAAGTACATTGTACTTATTTTTTTATGTTAAAAAGGCCACCTAATATAAAGTGGGGCCTAAAATGGTTGTTGTGGCATATAATTTGAGGTATCCTTAGTTTTTGTGCATTTTGTCTACCTGTTACAACTTACCCCAGTATGTTACAATCAACCCCAGCAGTGGGGAAGGTTATAACAAAGGACCAACTAGTAGGCCTATTTGTCATCATCACACAAAGTCTGTGATATAGTTGGAGAAATTAAAATAGTTGCCATTTGTAGTAGACACATTTGGGTACTTTCAGACATGTAGCTAAAAAAAGGGTCGTTTAGGTGCTGAAGAAAAAAAGTGTTACACCTATACCCATTCTCTCCTATATTGGGTCTTTACTCACCCTCAAGCTGTTCCAAAACAGCACAACCGACTGACTTCTACTGAACACAAAAGAAGATATTTTGTCCACACAATAAAAGTCAATGGGGTCTAAAACAACCCATTGGGCCGCATTTACTTTTAGAAAAATATCTTCTTTTGTGTTCTACAGAAAGAAGAAAGCCAGGTTTTGAATGACATGAGTGTGAGTAAATCATTTGATGTCTTATCTATCCTTTTAAGGGAGCCAGGATAAGCCCTAAACTTAAGAAAAATGTTTTGGATTTAAGGCACCATGAGGTAACTGGACACAGTCAGAGCGAACGAATGATTGAAGACTAATCGAGCAGAAGACCTGACCCTTCAAAGGTCTGAAGCCTTGTCCACTTCAGCACAAATTCAATGTTATAACCACTCAGGGAAAAGTAGAATCGAAGCTAGGCATTGAACCTTCATCGCTGATCAGTGACAGCACTTCACAAAGTGCATCCGAGTGTAACGGTATGCGATGATGTGAACGCACATGAAGGCGCGTAACTCAACTCTACAGAAAACAGCATCATGTGATGAAGATAACATTTCATTCAAATGAAAAGCAAAAGTGGCTCTTGGATAGCTAATGTTCTCTTTCTACTCAATTGTTCCTCTGCAGTCTTAACTGCTGTTCCTTTGCGTTTTGGACCCCCTCCTACCATTCAAGGTTTCCACCTCATTACAGGCGTGAAGCGAGCCAAGCTTATATCAACCTTTTTCTCTCCGCTTCATTTTAATTTCAATTCTAATTGGTCTGCAGCGTAGCCTTCTTGCTAATATTGATCTCTGCTGCAGTGCACCACTGTGGAGGTATACAGAGTTTTGCTTGTGTGGGCCATTTGCATGTTTTAATTAGATATCTCTGTTACTATCGCCCAACCTTGACGTCACCCCCTAGCCACGCTATGCTCGGTTTCATCTGTAAGACGCATGCACACATTTAGGATCATTTTGTTTTATTAGGTGTATGCTTTCGATTGTTGTTTACTCCTGTTATTTACTGTACCTCGGCCTTTAAACTCCAGACCCTAAGCGGTTGAAATTGCATTGGGGACTTGTCTTTATGGGGTTGCCATGGTGACCAACTGAGTCATCCGTTGCTCTGCTCTGGCTTCGAGATTCATCTTCTAACCTCTGCCTGCCTGCATGGCTCCTGTCCTTTTCGGCACCCTTCTCTTCTCACCCTGTGGTTGGTTATGCTGGAGTAGTGGGACAATGACTTAAGCCCCGGGTATCCTTCGACCGTCCACGTTCGTGCACCATCTGCATGATGTAATGTTTGCCATGTGGAGGGCTCGCGGCCAGCCGGCCACACACCCCGTCTGCACGCAGCCCAAATTTTGAGACGTGTGGACAGTCCGTTTGCAACAGCGCATGTGCCGGCAGTACAGAAGAGTCCACTAGATGGCAATATGCAATACTGCGCATGTGTTGAACGGCTCATCCAGGGCTGTGCGCGTGACGCATCCGGGCGTGGAAAGTGAAGTATACCCGGGGCTTAAATCACTCTGGCTATGTTCACACCGCAGGAGAATATGGTTCTGTTCATACACAGTTTGGAATCTAAGGTGAGAACGTGTTCTGAACTGAATTTTGAGAGCAGCTTCAGTTCATATCAAATATGGACGCAATGGTTGATTTGTGCTAATAACACTTTTGTAAAAAAAGAAGCACACTATAGCACAGGCTACTTTTAAAAACAGTCCTTATTATGAAAAACATATACTCTCGGTTTCACAGACAAGGCTTCAGACAATGCATATTTGATATTAATCGTCCACTGACATATCTTAAAATATATCTGTATCATTGTTTTGTCTCAAGATGCACACCAGTAAGGTTTATTTTTTCTTGGGCATGTTTATAAAAGTTACTTAAATGCCTAACTGACCGTTTGCAAAGACCCACCCCCTTTAGTTACTGTTGCTATGCCCAACAAGCCGCGCTCTCACACCACACACACACACTTTCTCAAAACACATTGGGAAGCAAAGTGGATACTGACAACACACTGATAGACAGGACAGAGCAGGTTACTTTTAATATGAAAAAAAAAAAAAAAATTGCCATTTTTATAAATGTAAAAGGTTACTGTAACGCCTTGTGAACCAATCATGTCTTCCTTCTAGTTAATTTATAGTATCAAATAAACGTGAATGAACTTCAGAAGGAATGTTGTTTCAACCGCGGAAAAACGTCAGTACACAACGTTTTTCAAGGTCAAGTCCACCGACGTTAATCTCTCTTGACTGCTTCGTCAGACAAAAATGGCAGATTTTACGGATGGTGGATTGTGATTGGTCAGATCATCTGTCAATCAAACTCCGGCGATGGGTGAATTGAACTTATACCTAATCAAAAGACCAAACTCAAATGTTTTTTGACACACCTAAGTTGTACTTAATTATGTATTTATTTATTTTTATCTGATTTCCCAAATTTTGTTAAAGTGTACTTAAAACTGTTAAATTTGGCACCAGTGGGTCGTTGACACCAAATGTACACTGAAAGCACCACAACAACACTAGTATGGTGTTAGTAAGCTCAGGTTATTGCTACATTTGCAGGGTAGACAGCGCTGTTGAGTTTAACAAGACAATACCGTTTTGTTTTGTCACCTTTTATTTCCAATCTAGAGGCATGTGAGAAACAATTCACAAAAGACTCACTCCTGCGTCCATCAAAGCTATTTTTAAATACTTTTGATATGTAAACGAGTCCATTACAGCATGTCATTTTAGCATCTCATGTGTTTTAACATTGTATCAAGTCACACTGTCTAGGTTTTTGCACAGAAATACCACAGTTTATAAAGCGCAAGACAACAAAACATCAAGACTCAAGCTTGGTGACATGAAGTTGTAATAATTCATACAAGATGCTCAAATAGTAAGAAATCACACAAATTAAATTGTACAAAAAATATGGGGGTGGAGGGGAAACACCTACTGTAGAAAAGTCACATGATATCAGTTGTCATATGATACAAATTAATGCAATTTGTCGTAAGTGTTTTGAAGTCCCTCTCTCTCTGCTTTTTCTTCTTTTTTACTGGCTTATTCAGTACCTTACTTTCCTCATTCATATGCCATATGTTCAAAAACAAGGACTAATGCATTTTAGTAGATTTGTTTAAGTAATCCCATGGATCACTGAGGCTGTACTGTTTATATCATATGTAAATAATTCACAACTATTAACTGGGTTGACGTCACACTCTAGAGTACTCTGTTTGACATCTTCATAATTTTTTTAAAATGTTTTCTTTCTCTATGATTTTCTTTGCACTCAACATATCCACTCACTCCATTTACAATCAGGTCATGCTGCATGCTAAGAGCTGAGGCTAAGAGTGAAGGGATTACTTAGCAGCTACTTCTTGTTTGTTTACTGTGGTTATGAAAGTGAAAGGCCATCTCATGGATTACAGGTGTTATTATTCATGCATGATGATGCACATCTGATACTGTAATCGTCTCTGACACCCACTTGAAGGTTGGACAGCGTGTGTCATTTCAGGATATAGTAATTTGGGCAGAATCATTGGATATGGGGATTCTGCTCAGTTGAAAAGATTAATGCTTTGGCCGTGATTGAGATGGCCTGCAGGGTACCGCAAGCAGATGATAACAGAGGACACAGAGTTTCAAAGGCGTAGTCAGGCAGTTTGAATTTCTCTTTTTTAAAACTCAAATTCTGCTGCACACATCCACTGCCATAAGCAGCGACAGACAGAGATATAGGCAGACAGATGAAAGATAGATATAACGACAGATAGATATAACTACACTGAAAATTTTTTATTGTAATACTTGTTCAAATTGCTTAATTAAAATCAGCTAAAGCAAAACAATTGCTATACATTTTGTCCTAACTTAATTTGATTGTGTTCACTCCACTTAAATATAAGTCAAATTGAAGTTTACTTAATCCGTTTGTGTTGAGATTACATGAATGATTTGTGTTGCATTAACGGAAACTGGGTGGGGCTTGTTTTTCCACCATGTTTTGCATATGGCTAAATCAAGAGACTAAATGCTATTTAATAGGCAAAAGTGTTATTTTATTTATTTTTTTGAGCAAGATGAGAAAATGGGAGACTTGGTTGTGTTTAATATTTAATTATAGATTGGTTAAACCCAGCCTGATCTGCCAGCGATTTGATTTCACCTTGCAAATCTTGAATTTTTTTTGGCTGGAAACCTGTACATACATTTCTACTGCTGTTGTTACACTTTTGTGGGAACCAATCACAGACTTATCCACCTGGTGCGATATTGGCGGGTTTAATATGATGACGGATAGAGAAGAGATAGGTCGTTGCCTGTTGACCACGCCTCTTATGGTCTGATTGGTTGAAGGACTCTCCAATCGCATAGAGTCATTTGAATTATGCTTATTTATCAGGCCTCTTGTGCAGTAGAAAACACAGAGCAGACTCCTCAGTCAATGTTCAATCTTAAAATGAGCTTGGTCTGGTGATAGCCAGACAAATTGAATTATGTTGGAATTATTAAAAGAATTTCAAATGCCATTGTGGAGAAGAGTTTTTTCAAAAAAGAGCTTTTGCTTAGGCTGTGGACTAAAACAACTAATGTAATTACGGCTTTGCTGAAAGACTTTGAATGCTTAGCATTTAGAGATGCTAATGTTTGTTATTGTTAGCTAAAAGTTTTTTGTTTTTGTTTTCCGTCTAGCTAGTGCAGTATTATAATTCAGTCATTTAACATTAAAATATATGAAATTAAAGTGGATGAATGAATATATGAAATTAAATGCACAAATCATGTCAAGGAGACATAAAAATCCCTTTGAAATTACTTAATTGTGTCACTTAAAATGTATTCACTCCATGATGTTAAAGTTGCATGAACAAATTATGTTTGTTTAACTTAATTGATTCATGTGGGACCAAAGTACACAATTAAATCATGTAAATCCAACACACTTATTTTCAATTTTTAGATATGAATTGATGGGTGGATACTCTTTAAAAAATGCTGGGTTAAAAACAATCAAATTTGGGTTGAAAATGGACAAACCCAAAAATTGGGTTGTTTGAATGGGTCTTCACTGGGTTCAAACAACCCAATTTGGGTTTGGGTTTGTCCATTTTCTACCCAACTTGGGTTGTTTTTAACCCAGCATTTTTTAGAGTGTGGATATAATGACAGACAATAAATGTAACAATTTTAAAGTCTGTTGAAGTTTTGTAATTTCTTGAATGAATGGTGCCGGCCAATCAGTATGGGAAAGATACCGCCCAATTGGGGTCAATAAAAGGATCAAGAAGGTCACCTAAAGATCTCTACTTGAATGAGTAAATCCTTGGTACATTGGCAGGGAGCAGAAGTGATAAGGTTCAGTATATCTGGGTTAACACCAGAGAAATAAAGAGGAGGATAATCTTTAACTCCTGTGATTGAAGCTGATCCAAGGTCATGCAAAGACACCATATCAAAGAGATCTTAGTATTGAATGCATAATACAGTGCCAACACTGAATAAACAGCTTGACTGTTCAATTCATTATAGCAGTATATAAAGTGGGTATCAATTTCACCTCGAATGGGATCTAGATACAAATGAATACTATAGTACTCTGATGCATAGCCTACTTCTTTAATTGGTAAAATAATCTGATACATTTTGACAGTCAACTTCCTAATCTTGTAACAGCCTTTAACAAAATTCCTGCATTAATCTCTCAATTAGAATGCAAAATGCAATGCTTTAGCTTGAGGTATATGTATGCATTTGTATGTGTGTGTCCAACTGAAGGAGCGGCACACTGTTTACTGTCCCTATTTATCAGCTGAAACATTTCTATTTGCAGTTTCTTGAGCTTTGACATTGTGCTGCAGTTGACACATAATCATGGACCTCCATGTTAAATCCCCTGCAACAGAGGCGAGAAAATAAACCACGAGTGGAGAGTTAATTGAGTTTACTTTCCATCCCCCCTCAAAGCCTTCTTACGGAGGAAAATGAGATTTCCCCCCCATCCATGTTAAATAACATCAAACCTCTCGAACAGCATTACACAAGGTTCAAATCAAAGGCACTGAAATGATTAATATGCTCCAGCACTATGAAAACGACACTATAAGAACAAAAAATCTAAACTTCAAATGGCTATTCTATATATTTTTGCTTCTATCTGCCTAATCATATTCAATATGCCCTTATAGAGGCCTTTTTTCACTAGCTTTTGGTCCAGCAAGGTAAACTCATCACCCATAATAACCTCAGTGGAGGGAGCAGTCTGCCCTCATAAAGGCCAGGCTGATTTCATCAACGCTACATCAAAATTGAAATGCCAATTCCAATTCCACTGCCGTAATTATAACTGACCTGTTTCGCCGAACTGAATTTAAAACTGCTAGTGCATTAAAAACATGCCGGGTCGAACTTGAAGGACAATGATAGAAAATCAGTGATCTCAACTTAGTCCAAAGACAGTCATTTTAGAAAACATAATACTTGCAATATAAGGGTCAATCGATGTAAATGGGGCTTTTCCCCTTTTACTGAGGTGAATTTTAATGTAAAATGAAGCATTAAAAAAATTGGTTTCACTTTATTTTGATGTTCCCTTTAACACATTAAGCTGCACACACATGTCAACTAACTCTCATTAGAGTGTTAGTAGAGTATTCGTAGACAGGTAAGGTTAGGTTTAGAATAAGTTGACCTGTACTTGCAGAGTTACTTATTGTCAGTAGAATGTCTGTTGAAGGACCATCGCAATAAAGAGTTAGCAGATATTAAGCAGACAGTATACTAAACACTCTAATGAGAGTTATTTTGCAAGTTTCAAAGTAACACAAATATTCAAAAGGGACCACCAAAAGCTTCTTTCACCAGATTTAGCTTGTGAATTAGACTATGTTTACTCAGTCAGTCCAAATCTGATCATTTGTGTATCAGATTTGAATCTGATTGACTGTCTTCACAGTGTATCGCAACCATTCAGATTCAATTTGTGTGTCCAGCGGTGCTCTTACACTTTCCAGAATGTTGGAAAACTGGTTTCGGGATGAGGATTTGATTAGAACTACAATCATGGATAAAAAATGCTATAAAAAAAACTACAAACATGGTGGATTTGCGAGTCTGACAGTTATGTAGAGAGCATGATATTGTTCCAGGCAGGTTTTTGAGCCCGTAAGTTATGACTTCAAACCGCGACTCATGACTTTTGTAGCATTTCAGCCAAAGTCACGCCAAACTGCCTGAGAGCAAGGAATTGCGGTAGCTAGATGTAAACAAAGCATGGCAGACTGTACACGGCTTTAATTTTTTGCTCATTTATTGGGAACACAAAAATTCCGATCTAAGTTTCTCAACTAAATATCCAAATAAAGTTAATTTATTAGGTCTTAATTAATTGTATAAACTATAATACTGATCTGCCAACATTGTCGCTGATAACATCACTGTTTTCTCCAGAACGACTGTATAGCCGAATCAAATTATGTTGCAATATTGTCTTGTTTAACACTGTGAAGCTGCTTTGAAACACACGTCATGTTAAAAGCACTATTTAAATAAAGTTGACTTGACAATCATTTCAATCTCTAAAGGTGCTTACTCCTTGCTTATTTGAGGGAAACAGAGGAGAAAAAAAATGCATAAGTCAAGAGAAGCTGTTATACCTTTTATTTTACGTTATTTGTATATTTGAAAATCTCATGAAAACTCAATGGACTGAAAACTAGCTAACACTAGAAAAGCTGCTGATAATGCAAAACATTTGCAGATAAATAACGTGTAAAGCAATACCTCATTTTAATAAACAATTGGGTTTTTTATGACTTTCATAAACATCACATTCATAGAGGCTGCCATTGTTGTTTCGCGGGCTATGAAACTCCAGAGCTTGGAACGGAGTAGATTAGTCTAGTGCGAGTCATGCGTTTTACGGTCGTTCCAGTGCACTTTCACGGGTTGAAGGTAGAAAAAAACATGGGTTATCGGTTAGGAACATGGAATTAGATAAAGCCGTTACATTTTCTTCACTTTTAAAACTCCAGACGCTCTCATCTTCTTAATATAAGACAATCTCTGGCTATATGTCATCTCAAGTGTTGTCAAAGTCCACCATACTCATACCACAAACTATCGCAACTCTTTATGAAGCGATTAAACTTGACTGATCCACTACAGCTACTACTCTCAGTATTCTACTTCTCATATACAGGCTGCTGGGAAAATCCAAAAAGATTGACAGGTAGAAAGTGTCTCTAAGTCTGATATTTTGACCTTTTTTTGCAGTTTATAGAGCCTAGAGCTGTCATGGAGACAGATGTGATATTTTAACACAACATATCTAGTGATACCTGTCAAGTAATAGGGACATTTTCCGACTACCATCCCTTGAAAAAAAACAACAACTTACAGTACCATTAAAAAGTAAACTATATTTAATAGAATTAATGATTATATTCTAACATCAGAAAAGGGAATGTTACAAAGTTTTGATATGTCAAGCTTTGCTGAAAGGGCTGAAATTTCTCAAATATATCCACTTTCAATTATCTGTTGTCTAGTAACCGGGATGACATTTTAAGATTGCTATACCGCTATACTGACAAAAATAACCAAACAACAACAAACAAACAAAAAACAAAACAAGAACACGTATTTAAAAAAAGGAGACTGCAACATATCCCTCAACATTTGAATTATTTTTAGAGAAAATATGACAAAAAAAAAAAAATGTTGGGAACTGGGTTGGCACACACTTGAGAACAACTTAACTTATCTTGTTAATGTTATGTCAGCTAATGTCTATAACAAATATATAGAAAAATTAAGCCATAATATTACATGTCACTTCCTTTTAGTTTTCATCAAAAATGTAGAAAAAGGGTAAGTTGGAGACATGCTGATTTGGTGCACAAGAAACATTTTGTGATATTATCATTGCTGAAAATAGTTGTGCTGCATAAAAGTGGAACTTGAGGCATTTTTGTCATGATTCTTTGATTAATAGAAAGCTCAAAAGAACAGTATTTATTTTAAATAGAAATCTTTTGTAACATTTTAAATGTATTTACTGTCACCTTTGATCAATTTAATGCATCTTTGCTGAAGAAAATAACACATTTAATTAAAATGCATACACTATATTGCCAAAAGTATTGGGACACCCCTATAAATCATTGAATTCAGGTGTTCAAATCACTTCCATAGTCACAATGTATAAAATCAAGCACCTAGGCATGCAAACGCTTCTACAAGCATTCGTGAAAGAATGAGTTGCTCTCACGCAGGAGCTCAGTGAATTCAAGTGTGGTACCGTGATAGGTTGCCACCTGTGCATTAAGTATATTCGTACTTACATGCAAAGTGTCGAATGCTGTGGTGTAAAGCATGCTGACAATGGACTCTAGAGCAGTGGAGACGGGTTCTCTGAAGTGACGAATCACGCTTCTCTGTCTGGTAATCCGATTGTAGTCTGGGTTTGGCGGTTGCCAGGAGTGCATTGTGCATTGCCTGACTGCACTGTGCCAAGTGCAAAGTTTGTCGGAGGATTATAGTGTGGGGCTGTTTTTCAGGGGTTGGGCTTTGCCCCCTATTTCCAGAAAGGAACTCAATAATGACATGCATGAGTGAGTTTGGTGTGGAGGAACTTGACTGGCCTGCACAGAGATTCCTCAAGCCGACAGAACAACTTTGAGATGAATTAGAGCGGAGACTGCGAGTCAGGCCTTCTCATCCAACATCAGTGCCTGACCTCACAAATGTGCTTCTAGAAGAATAGTCAAAAATTCCCATAAACACTCTCCTGAATCTTGTGGAAAGCCTTCACATAAGAGTTGAAGCTGTTATATCTACAAAGAATGGGCCATATTAAACCCAACTCCATAATAAACCCTACGGCTTAAGAATGTGATGTCATTAAAGTTCATGTGCATCCGTTCCATAACTTTTGGCAATATAGTGTATCTTACTGAAACCGAAGTACAATACGAGTCTAGTACAATACGAGCCTTTCCCTTTGGCAATTATTCAGTCCTTAGAGAAAAATGATTTGTCACCACCTGACTTCCTCAGGGGTGCTACAAGTATCATGCGTTTAGCGTGTTCGTGCGTGTTTGCATGGGTGCGTTTGAGAGAGAGAGAGAGAGAGAGAGAGAGAGAGAGAGAGAGAGAGAGAGAGAGAGAGAGAGAGAGAGAGAGAGAGAGAGAGAGAGAGAGAGAGAGAGAGAGAGAGAGAGAGAGAGAGAGAGAGAGAGAGAGAGAGAGAGAGAGAGAGAGAGAGAGAGAGAGAGAGAGAGACCTAGCTGAATCTTCTATGTCTCACTGGACTGGGGTTATGATGGATTAGGAAAAAACATTAACATGTCAGCGAGGAAAGAGCAAGAGGGTGAAAATAATCATTTCATGCCCTTATTAGCAAGAAGGCCAACCGCTTACCACTTTCATCTGTGAAACGCAGACGCCATTACTAAAACACTGAGTGTGTGTGTGTGTGTGTGTGTGTGTGTGTGTGTGTGTGTGTGTGTGTGTGTGTGTGTGTGTGTGTGTGTGTGAGAGCCTGTTTATGTTGTTTTTGAGGACCCAAATTGGTATAACTACATGGGTATTACACTGGTATTACACTATAAATGTGGTTTATGAGGACATATCAAATGTCCTCATAATTCAAATGGCCTTAAAAACATACTAAATGATGTTTTTTTTAAAAAGTAAAAATGCAGAATGTTTCCTGTGATGGGTAGGTTTAGGGGCAGGGGCAGTGTAAGGGGATAGAAAATACGGTTTGTACAGTATAAAAACCATTGCGCCTATGGAGAGTCCCTGTAAACCACAAAGACCAACGTGTGTGTGTGTGTTTTTATACTCAGAATTTCTGTGATTAGTAACAGTGCAGATACAGTAGTACTGGCTTATGGCATGGCAGGGATATTTTTTTATTGTATGTTTTGATTTTAACTGGCTCAGCAGCAAATCAATATCCAGTGTTTTTCCTTTATTTACAAGATTGAAGTCCTTGATCATACAGTAAGATTTTCAACACTCGCAGTGAACAGTCTCCCAGAGCTAGATGCCATAAAGATACTCATCGCTTTTATTACAAAACAAACACGTCTATGTAACACAAATTTCCAAAACAAATACATTTACTAATGCTCTGTACCGAAACCCTGTTCTGCTCTTAGTCAAATGTAAATTGTAAAATAAACATAAAAATAAATTGAACTGTTTTTTTCTATATACATGCTGCATTCTGATTCTTACTGTGAATGCAGGCTAGATCATTTTCTGAATGCAACAGAGCCCAGTTGTTTATAATGGGTTACATGGAGGAAGAAAAGAAGAGATGTCTTTCACTGCTTCCAATAGACGACAAAACAGCAGGCCATTCATTTCCATTCACAAAAGGGGCAAATGTAAGATTTGCATTGAAACGTTTTCGCTTGTGTGACTGCACAGGATTCAACCATCCAACCACATATGATTTATTTCAATTATATAAAAAAATGCACATATAGTCCTAAAATTGTAATTGAAAGGCTGATTATCCTGTATAATCAACAGTTATGAATATAGAAGTAAAAATGTATGTTTATTACAATAGCTACTATGGATCAACATAATAAGGGCAATTAACGTTATAAAAAAATATACTTAACAGTAGAAAAAAAATAACTGAAAGTGAGAACAAAGTCAAGTTGCCAAGTCCATGGTTTTCCTGTAGAATCTGGCTATTTTAAATGGCATAAAACAATAAAAAGGTAAAAAGAAGGCAATTAAAAAAAAGGTGTTTTTTTATCAAACATTAATTTATTTATTTTTCTCAGAATTGTGTGATATAAAGCCGCAATTGCAAGCTATATAGTCAAATTGCGTGATTTAAAAAAAAATGTATTTACTTTTTTTTTTTTTTTTTTTACCATGCAGCTAAAAAAACAAAAAGTTTACAGTGTACAGTATCTGCAAGAGTGCATTGAGGAAGAAAAAAAAAAAAAGCCACCGATGGACGTCAGCCATGGCGGCACCTGTCAGCTACAGATATGTGTGTGAAGGGGCAGTAGGGAAGGACAGCTAAAGGCATGGCTGGATACCAGCCTCTATTTACCTGTGCTGCTCACACATCCCGTCACACTTCAGCAGTAAGGCTTCAGTATTACAGACTGACACCCATAAGCCCCTCACTCCTGCTGCTGACATCCATATTCAACCATACAAATCAGGAGGATAGTAACCAAGTGTTTTAAGAAATTATTTAATGTAATGAATGGCCAGTGTAATGTTGATAAAGACTGCTTAGATTAGTAGTAGCCTACTTTTGTAAATGTGTTTTTATTTAAATGCTTAAAGGGATAGTTCACTCAAAAATTACAATTCTGTTATCTCAAGATCAATCTGTAGAGCCAGTCTGTTTTCCACACGCTCTCTTGTGTGGAGTGTGTGTGGTTAAACTTACTGGAAACTTGTGATTCCTCTGCTCTCTCTCTCTGTGTGTGTGTGTGTGTGTGTGTGTGTGTGTGTGTGTGTGTGTGTGTGTGTGTGTGTGTGTGTGTGTGTGTGTGTGTGTGTGTGTGTGTATTTTTGTGACATATGCGGACACAAATGTGTATAATGACATGGGTATGACACAGGTATTACAAGGAGAGGGTGAAATATGAGGACATTCGCCATGTCCCCACTTTTCAATATACTTATAAACCATACAGGATGACTTTTTTTTAGAAAGTAAAAATGCAGAATGTTTCCTGTGATGGGTAGGTTTAGGGGCAGGGGCAGTGTAAGGGGATAGAAAATACGCTTTGTACAGTATGAAAACCATTACGCCTATGGGATGTCCGTGCGGGGTCAGTGGAAGTCAATGAGGCCTATCAATTGTTTGATTACACATTCTTCAAAATATCTTCTTTTGTGTACAGCAGAAGACAGAAATACATGCCATGTTTGGAAAAACTTGAGGGTGAGACAATCATTTTTGGCTGAACTATCCCTTTAAGGCATTTTGAAAACTACATACACTAATGGCAAAACACAAGCACAAGTGTGATTCACTGGTCCGAACAGAATGAGTAAAAAATAAAATGGATTAAATTGAAGCATATAATAGGCATACATCTAAACTAGTGGTGTGAACATTGACACTTATATAATAATGACTATTAATTAAGTTAATGTTTAGAATTATTAGTACGTTAATATGTAGGCTGTGTGGGAGGATGTCATTTCCATGGAAACTTGCATGTGAAGAACAGCCATGTAATTTTTCGTTGGCAAATTGCTTCAGTTACACATTTTTACTTAATTACCATGAAGTCATTTATATCTATATCGTACAAAGAATAAACAGGAGACAATAACCCTAGCCTTAACCCACACTGTCAGAGCAATTACAGCAATGCATTTCACCCTTATTGAAGG
The DNA here is from genome assembly GCF_024679245.1 of Pseudorasbora parva. Lineage (NCBI taxonomy): Eukaryota > Metazoa > Chordata > Actinopteri > Cypriniformes > Gobionidae > Pseudorasbora > Pseudorasbora parva. Next base: position 8,974,908 of record NC_090190.1, read on the forward strand.
AAGTATCATTTGAACCAGTAAGGGTGTTTAAGCGTGTTCAGAGCTTGGAGTTGGCGTAGATCTACGCGTGTATGCATGGAAAAATATTCCATTAGGCCGAGTCATGGGGGCAGGGTTCGTGCTTGTGCACTGCAGCTAATGTACTGAGTCCCAATGCCCGGGGTGATACAGCTAGTCAATGTAATTCACGGTCACAGAAGAGCATGGGAAAAGGAGGGGTTGTTTGCTGCCTGGTGCTTGCCTACTTTGATCTGCTCCAAAGCTAACTCTGCCTTCCCGAAACGGCACTGCTCTCCTGGACTAGCGTCTTGCCATGTCTCATGGAGTCACTCCCCTAGAAGCAGTGTGTACCTGAAGCGCACCAGTGCTGGGAGGAAGTACGCAGGAGCCATGATTGTTGTTGACTGCTGTGGCACAGTTTCCTTAAGGAGCTGTAATACTCAAGGACAGTGGCATTCGGTGAACTTATGAAATGAGCAGCTAAAATCCATTGTGTTTGTGTTTTTAGCCCTCTGTAAAAATGTATTTACACGAGGTCCTAGTTGAAGGCATGCAAACATTATATATTTGAATATATTTTCATTTCATATTTTGTTTATTTATAATGATGATATTTATTAAAAAAAGTATTTTTATTTAAAATGAATGTTAACACTTTATTTTGATGGTTCCTATTAGACATTAGAGGCATAACTCTAATGAGATTTAGTTGTCACGTAGTTGCAAACTAATGACTTAGTTGACTTTTAGCTACAATGTGTTATGTAGTTGCAAATTTAGTGGTTTCACTTTATTTTGATGGTCCTTTTAAAACATTGTATTGACTATAAATAACGTTCCACCAACATGTCAACTCACTCTAATTAGATTGTAAGTAGAGTATGAGTAGACTGTCTGCTTAATAGCTGCAAACACTTAGGGCCCCATTTTAAAGATCTGAGCACATAGTGCAGGTGCACTTAGGGCATGTCAGAATCCACTTTTGGATTAGTTTAACGACGGAAAAAATGGTTGGCACCTCAGGCACATGGTCCAAAAGGGTTGTACCTAGTCTCTTAATGAGTCATGGGTGTGTTTTGGGCATAAAGTGGAATAAACCAATCACAGTCTCATCTCCCATTTCCTTTAAAAGCTACATGCATGCGCTTGCAGCACGGCAGATTCGATATTTACATGGTGGAATTTGCGAGAGGAAAGACTGAACGCTTCTCCAAAAAGGAATCCTTTTATTTTTAATATTTAAAAATGTTTGTGTGCTGATGTATGTCCCTGTGTGTGTAATAAGCAGAGTGTACGCATGTCGTGTACCCGCCTATAGTGCATATTACTAACGCGCCCTTTAAATAACACAAAAAAATACTGCGCTATTGACTTTAGACCAGGTTTTTGTTGGTTAATGGTGCAGTTGCTTTCAGTTGCCTCAGAATAGCTACGCGCAAACAATGTGCCTAAACACCCCTCGTTTTCAGACCAGCTCATGGGTGAACAGATGGGTGAGTGCATTTGCTATTTAAAAAACATGACGCTGGACGTAAAAATTATAACTGCATCGGGCTGAAACTAGCAAAAATAAACACTGCAGTGGATCGGGTGTTAGCCTGGGAAAACCCAGACAACTTCTGGCAAATTTAGATTTGCTCTGCAAGTAGTCTGGCAAAGAGCCCATTCAAACCCATTTCTAATCCGTCGAAATCACGGCACCAATCAGAAACGTTGGGTCGGGCTTTACACGATGATGACAGCAGCGCAGCGACGGTGAAGCAGGATGTTGCCGTGGAACATCACTCATTCGAATCAGCTATCACGTCTGTTTTAAGCAATTTAAACCTTTCCTTTTCGTTAAAACCCGAGCAAAGAACAACACTCAGCTAATCCAGATGTGGATTACACCGGCTACTTTGATGAGGAGGATGGGGAGTGTGATCATGTGCTAACACCACAAAGCAGCTCCGGATCGGGCCTTTCTGTGCTTATTTCCTCAGAAAGGTTCTGGCAATCATGTACAAAAAAAATATGTAAAATTGTAAATACTTGTAAATAAATAAATAGCGTAACTATGCTCAAGTCTGAAAATGTTCTAACATCTGAAATGACTGAATTTGAATAAAGTTTTCAAGACACAATTTTCCAAAGACTCATCAATATTATTTTAATTTCAAAATATGGCAAATCGCATTCTAATCGCAATTCAATTGCCTTACAACGAGGGCAAATGCGATCAGCGCTTAATGTTTTCTGTTCGACCCTCAAGCCGAGATGTTTCAGTCGGTCTGAGATGCTATTAAGTTTTTCAAATTTAGCAAAAATGTTGATGGAGTGGCGGTGGACACCAGCTATTATCATATTTCTTTTACAACAATGGCAAAAGTCATAAGAAGCCATTGCAACATCATCTTCGAAATCACAAAAAGATTTGCTGATGATTATATCGCTCTGCTACGTCATCCTCCATTAGTGACGCCCTCTAGGGAAATTATTTGTCTATGAAGCTGATCACAGCTTAGTTACTACTGAGAATGGTTTGGTTTTAACCAGGTTAACCGGGTGTATGATAAGACCGTTAAGCTAAAGTAAAGTGACGGGTGGCCAAGTGGTGACTCATACTTGGAATTTGTACTCTGAATTTAACTCATCCAAGTGAACACACACTCTCTCACACACACACACACACACACACACACACACACACACACACACACACACACACACACACACACACACACACACACACACACACACACACACACACACACACACACACACACAGTGAACACAAACCCAGAGCAGTGGGCAGCCATATTGCTGCGGCACCCGGGGAGCAGTTGGGAGTTCGATGCCTTGCTCAAGGGTCTCGCCTCAGTCATGGTATTGAGGGTGGAAGAGAGCAACCAAAGGGGAACTTGGTAACACTATTTTGATGGACCCTTTTGCACCTACATGTCTACTAACTCCAATTAGAGTATTAGTATACTATCTGGTTAAAATCTGCTAACTCTTGATTGTGACGGTCCCCTCTACTAACACTCTAATGAGAGTTAGTGGACATGTAGGGGCAACATTACTTATAGTCAACAGAATATGTTAGAGGGACCATCAAAATAAAGTGAAACCAGTCATTTTGCAACTAACTACACAACACTTTGTTGCTAAAAGTCAACTAACTCTCATTAATTTGCAACTTCGTGACAACTAAATCTCATTAGAGTTAGTCACGCTCCTCTCCTCAGACAAACAATTATCTGCTCCAGGGTTTTCATTTGGTACTCACCCCTGCAGTTTCTGGTGGAACGAAATCTCAGTAAAATTGTATTTGCTTTTAAAAGCACTGTAAAAGCTTTGCTCCAAGACATACATAAAGGTCACGGCAGCACACTTTTGGCCTGCTTATGCAGGTGTAACTGCTTCTCCCTTAAACACATCACTTAACCTGAATTAGCCCTTTTGAATAGAAATGAAAAATAAAGTGGCTGCTCTCATAAAGTGAATGCGATTTAAAGACAACTTCAGGTCAGATTTTGAAGTTTAGACCAGCATTTTAAAGTGTTTCCTAAAATCAGAATGAACACTTTTCTTATGTAGTTGTTGTTATATAACTCTGAACTCATTAAAGTACAGTCTGTCCCTAACAGAAGCATGACACATTTTACATTACCTTTACACTTTCAAAATGATATAGAGAGTGAGTAGGGAATAGGGGTTGCACCGACTAGTCGACTAATTGACTAGTCGACCTTAAAGGCACAATATGTAATGTTTCAGCATTAAAAATATAAAAGATCACTATATCTATGTTATATATTTTTTAAAGTTGTGTGTTTACATTATCCCGACAGTTCCAATTAACTTCTAAATCCAGAGAAATTAATATTTTAATTCGAAGACACGGACCGTGTCTTTATTTCCGTTATGTCGCCAGTCTTTCACGTCATATCCACGTTTGCGTCTTGCTTCCTGCGAACTCGGCGGAACCGCCAAACTCAAAGAGGAACACTGACAGACAGTATAAGGGGAACCCCCGTATAAAAAAGTCTGTATAATAATGGATCATGACTACTCTTTGCCTGTACGTTTTGCCAGCTCAACAAAGCGCAAACGTACGGGTGAAAAAAATGACCCGAGAAGATTTTGGGACAGTAGAAGAAGCAAGAGACGTGTAAACCTTGGAGAAGCCTTTGAAAGATGGCGAAATCTTCGTGACAAGCTCGGACTGCAGAGAGATATGCTGATCTCGCTTGCGTTTTAATAAACAGGTCATTTAAGTAACCATTCAGCTAACATAATAATCATATAATCATAACATGCTGTATGTTTGCATATTGCATAGCGATCTTGACCACATTGAGACGCGTTTAGCTGAATACGTAATGTTATACATTTTGTATCGGCTTTTCAATCAGGCGGATTCTCTGTTTTTGGAGACTGAAAGAGCTATTTTTTTTAAAACTGATTCAAAAGTATTTCTATCCGTATATTTGGTGACACGATGATGTCATGTGTAAAACGCAGATGGACTAGCTATTATTGGTTTTATATGTAGCTGGAGAAAGTAACGTTAGCTTCATAAGGTAATATGCCACTATCTTGGTCACTTTTATCATATGTTAATACTAGCTACATATAATATCGATTTAATAATGATCTACTTATTCATATATCTCTGAGTTCCAAAATAAATGTTTATTAGAATGATTGATGAACGTGGGGAGCGACACAGCGCGTGTTCCAATGAACAACGTATTGCTGGTGCTGGTTCTCTCATTTACTGTTTTATGTTGGTAATGATAAACTAAATTGAAATGTATTTCCTTATTGAAGAGTTGATATACAGAATGTTCGACAATCGCGGATGCCATGTCAACATATCTATAATTTGAGTAACTCAAATTATGATGCGCGGTTAATATGTCAACATAGCCTACCAACTTATAGGTATGTTGGCATAGCGACCGCCCGCACAACATTCTGTCTCGCACATTATCTAACGTTACTGATAAGTTTGTTAAGTAACGGTAGCTCGCTGCTATTTCATTAGATTGACATTACATAAAGTGAAAAGCCGTAACTAAACTTAACAATAATAGAGATGTAATATAACAATCAATTACCTTGTCAGTGAACATGTTTTCTGCTGGAGATGCCAGATTCGCTGGTTGACAGTGGCAATAATGACAACAACTCCCATGAGCCCACGCACTTTCCCGACGTCATCAAAGTACGTCTGTTGTTATTATTTTGAATGAGTGACCCCTAGTGGCCAAAAGTTGCATACTGCACGTTTAATGCCCTGCCATGACGCTTTAAGCTTGACGTCGACTAGTCGCTGGCCTATAGAGGGCGCAACAGGATAAACAATTTCCTGAAACGCAGGCTCTGTTTTGAACAGTTAAAAATTACAAATACATGCATACTTCAAGAGCTCTCCACAAGACATGTTTGATTATACCATCTGGATGCTCAAAATTGATCGGGAGAATGCACGCTTATTGTACATGTAAGTTAATCATCGCGCTAAACTGCAAGCAATTGCAACACACACACATAGCCTGATCACGTGGAGATTGTGCGCCTCACACAAGACTTTTCAGTAGCGCAGAAATGTATTGTCAACACAGTTCTGGGATTTATCAATAAAATGGCTTAGAAACTGAAAAGTTCTAGCATATGTTTCTTGATAACTAAAACTTACAGCTTCACTATTAGTAGAGAGACGCTGCCAGGGTAGAATTAATTCACACACAATTACTAATGCATTCATATACATGTAATCTTCATTGGGCTACTTTATCTGTATCTTATTCAGAACGAGCAGAAATCTGTGAGAAATATAACAGCCCAAAGACAAAAGAACTGATACAAAAGCTGTTATGTAAGATTATTACACGGCTCTGTGAAATACTTGATTCTGATTGTTCAATCGCGCATTCCAGCGGTACGTTATTTCCAGATAACACCCACTCATACGGGTACTGCGAGTTATCTTGACCGGTACTACTTCTATGCTTAACGCTGGCGCCATCTTGTGGCTTAAACAGCCGTGGGATACAATGGAAGACTTCAAGGCAGGTTTCCTTTATAACGTTTTTAATATAGATTTTTTTTCTTACACAAAAGCATCGATTCGAATCAGAAGGCTCTATTAACCCATCGGAGTCGTGTGGAGCACGTTATTTGACGGACAGCTGCATTTTTTATGGACTTCAAACACAACTACAACAACTTTGGATTAACGTTAGCCTGGACTTTTTAAATATAACTCCGATTGTATTTGTCTGACAGAAGAATGTCATATACACCTACGATAACTTGAGGGTGAGTAAATCATAGGCTTGGTTTCATTTTTGGGTGAACTAACCCTTTCAGCATTTATTTTCAACATTTAGCAAGGGTATATGGCAAATCTTCAGCAATAGATAAAGGCTTAAAGCAGGTTGGAACTGTTTTCCTTCGCGGAAGATTTGCGTAAGAGCTAATAAAATATTTAATCTCGAGACAATATTTTGTGTCTAATTATTTTATTTATTTGAGACTAGTAGACGTGTAATAAGCGGGATAATGTACACCCAGCCGGTTGTTATCGCAGAATAAACCCCTTCAGAGTGATGCAAGTCCTGATCACTCTGTCGGGGTTTATTCTGCGATAACAACCGGCTGGGTGTACATTATCCCTTACTTAATAACCTTGGCAGAGCTGTGTCATATGCCAAAGCTGTCCCGGGCACAAGAAGACCCATGTTCACGTCTCAGCTCAAGGTTCAGGCTTATTTGTTCATTAATGACGTCATCAGCGACTAGTCGACGTCGACTCGACTTTCATCACATAAATGTCGACTTTATAAAAATGGAAGTCGTTCAACCCCTAGTAGGGAATAAGGTTTGTTCAAGATTAAGAGTGTTTCGGTGTATATAGGAGCCGATTTCCCCCTGAAATTATATACATACCTACAATGTGACTTTCTCTCAACTGAAACGTTATTCCTCATAATTGTCACTTTGTTAAGTTTGATTTCATTTTTGGAGTCTACAACAATAGGTTTTCATGTTTAAATGTTCAAAAAACAATTTTTCATGTTACCATATTGCAGCACCTCTCTTCCCAGCCTGTCAGTAACTAACACTGTTGGACTCTGCTTCTTCCTTCCAAAAAACACACTAAGCTCTGATTAGTCGGCTGGACCAGTGTGTTTTGATTGGTCAACTGTTTCGGAAATGTCAAGCCTCTTATCATAACTGCACGTTTCAACACACTCTTAATGCAACTCAACAAGGCCTCGCCATCTATATTTACCTTATATATTGTTTGTGATGTGTACGTTCCCTGAAGAAACCATAACACTACATTGTTCCAGGGAGTTCAGAAACGGTGCTTACTGATATAGAGAATAACTCCCTGTGCAGTGACTTTGTGCTTTGCAGATCTTTTTCATGCTCAAACAGCAACATTACACACTAAAGAGAGCTGCAAATGTAAAAAGCACAATATACCCCTTTAAACTTTATCTCTCAGGAAGAAACAGGCACCCATAAGTATGTGTGAGTGAAGGGGAAAAAAGAATAAAGCTGAAAAGTGTCAGTAACAGCATTCTTCAGTGTCTAAAGCATTCGTATGGAACAACAGCAACAATACCAATCAGAGAATGTCACAAATTTGAAGGACACGGATCCCTTGCAATCATGTGGAGTGTGAGACTGTGAGGAAGAATGAGTGTGATTATAAGATCATCACAACTGAGTGCTCATCAGAACTGTTCCAGTTAGATCACTTGAAATCAAAGACAGTACTGGTTTTCAGTTGCCGTACGACCACTCCTGTGTAAGCTGTCCCACTGTGACTCAGCATCTATCCTAATCAAACAGCAATCAAACACACACACATACCCACACTCCTAATATCCCTCTCATCACTCTCGCTCTCAACTGCTTGACAGAAAAGCCCAACAGAGAACAAAACAACAAGAAAGTGGCCCCAGGGGCCCTTTCTTAAAAAGTCTGGCAGGCACAGATAGAAAAGCAAAGCAAAGCAAAGCAAACCTTCTATCTGTTTTTGCTTCTCTGACTGAACTAGGAAAACAGCTTTGAGTGGTTGGACTGGCTCCATGAATCTTGTTTTTTACCAATTCAGAATGACCAACGAACTGGCAAACTTTTCCCTCTCTTTCTGGTTCCACAGCACACACCTTATCTTCCTTATTTGCCTTCTTGACAGGTTGAATTAGCTTGTGTGTGCAACCTTCCTGAAGGTGAGGTCCCATTAGTTCCATCATTGGCTATTTATGTAGGACCTCAGCTTCAATCAGCTGGCTGGTAAACAGAGCTGCCGCAACCCACATTGGGATTGACAGGCCCCTTGCTCCAGGTAGAAGGTCATGGTGGTATTCAGGTTATTGTGTTTTCAGACCACACGGCTCTGGGTGCTGGTTACTAATGGGGGCGTCTTTTTACATGACCTCAGCATTCTCAGCAGCACAGAGGCTGGAGGTGATAAACATAATCTTGGTTATTGCATACATCTGTCTCAGCGCTGTACTGCATACCTCCCTGTTCACTTCCAACAGGGGGTTGTCACAGCAATGGCATAGAAAAAAAAAAAATGGTTGCCATTTTGGATTGGACAAAGTACCATTCAATGAAAAGCTCTTAAAAGAATAGTATAAAAGAACATTAATTAATTCATTCAAAGATTACTGGAACAATTGATAGCAATAAAGATTATAAAGAGTGTAAATGAGAAGGTTGAGTAAGTTGTGTTCGCCCTAGGATTAAAATCAGTTCAACAAAGAGTCAGATAGGTAGACTTCAGTCCTATACCGAGCTTCACTCAGAAGTAGAAATAATGGCTGCTATCTGTCAGCATTTATCTCTCTAGTTTAACAGTAGGTTCAACATCTTGACAACTGCCATATTGAGGGGAAAAAAAGTGGAAACTATCCCCAGCTTTGTCCGTTAAGATGCCTGGCAGCTAAAGTGTCTGAAGCAGGAGTAAATTGTGAAAAATCACATCCCTGACAGGTTGCTGAAAGGAAAGTCGTGTTGGCTGTTCTGGATAAATGTGGTGACATTTAATTTCTGCCTTCAAAGCTTCATAGTCCCATAGTCTTAGTCTCAGAGTGTTTATGTTTTTATATATATATGGTTTGCTGTGTGTTTTCAGGCAAACACACAGCAAAAGTAGTTCCAGCTAGGTCTTGACCGCATTACAGTTCCCTTTCACTTCGCCAAATGATTTCAGTCAATTCAAATGTCTTTACGGCCGACAACAGTAAACGAACCAAGACCCACAACGACACTGACCAAGCAAAGAAATATAGTAAACAATAGGGTAAGAACAACAAATTATTTCCATGTTTTGTTGAAAGTGCAAACTCTCTCTCTCCTGCTCTCCCACTCAAACATACACATACAGTGGGCGCGGATACATACTCATGCAGAAACGTGTTGTCAGCACTGCTCTGATGACTTTATCATTAAAAGAGTTTAGCAAACTTCAAAGCGACATGACATTTCTCACTTGCAAGTTAATAATGGTAGCCTGGTCTTACCAGACTCTCGTACATTTAATTTGTACAGAGAGTCTGGCCACACTCCATTGACAAGCGTTTACTTCCATGAAGGCGGGAACTCTGTTGAATTTTAAAGCTATTGGATCTCCCCAGAGCTGATCTGCCATAACAATAGAGACAGAGCGTACACCGGGGAGACAATCCAACGCTTTCCATTGACTTTGTATTTTGTGAAGCGGTCGCCTTACCATTTCCGACTTATTACAAAAAACAGAACAATGTCTAAAAGCTGATATGTGAAAAGGTGTCCAGAAACCAAGCTAAAAAACAGGAACTAAGTTTTTAACAGCTGTTGACCCAAAAATTTGCATTTAAGGAGACAAAAGTGGATACAGGCTATAAGACAGGAAGCTTCCGCAGGAATGGGTCAATTTTGGGACCCTGACACTCAGTATGCCTACGTGTGCAGTAAACATTTTGTCAAATATCCAAATGTGAGTTTTATATATTATATTTCCTGTCGCTGATTACTTTCCCTTCTAGTGGGCAAGTAAGGGAAAGTAATTAGTTTTTTTTTTATGGTCAACAGCTTATTTTTTTTTGTTATAAGTCAGAAATGACAAGGAGGCCGCTTCACGCAATTGAAAGTCAATGGAAATGGTTGGTTTAGTTTACATGATTTTTTTTTTTTTTTTAAATGAGCATGAAATGTATTCCTCTTGTAAATAAATGCCAGCATTTTAAAGAAATAAAAATCCATCCAAATAACAGCAAAGCGCAACCGTAAGGTGCTCTGCAGTGGTCAAAAAGGATATAAAGAGTGAATATTGAAATTATATATTCTTGGAAACTCAGAGATGTGGCACCCTGTTGGGGTAGGAGGGCCACAACATCATGGCCACCAACAAACCTCAGCAAAGATTGTTCTTTCTCCGGCTTTAACTTCTGGATATTCGGCAGTGGTGCAACAACGGAATGAATGGTTTTTCAACGGAGGCTTGAGATGCGTGAGATATTAGTTCTGCACAAAAGAGTGTTTTAAGCAAACCTGACAAATGTCTTGAAATAAATCATCTGAACAATTTTTTGAGGTGTAAAAACCATAGTTTATGTGGAAAAATTAACTCCGTCAACGGCCCATCATCAACTGTTCCCTATATGTTCACTACATGTCTATCGATGTGTGTTTGTGTTGACATATAGCCTAATAAAGAAAACACTTTGCCTTTTCAAATCTGCTATTAAGTGTCATTATATTTATTGAGATGTCTCATGCGTTTTATTTTTTTGCGCTTTAGAAATGTGACCTAATTTCTGGTAAGGTAGCATAGTGAGGGTCGATGTTCCCTGGTTTTTGGCGTGCATTGTGGGATTTTTCATGGAGTGAACGTTCCAGTGCACTGGAAGAACTTTGAGAATGAGAGAGCCCTTAAAATGGCCCTGATCGGTTCCCCTAATGACTGAAATAGGGAGCTGATTGAGACGCACCCATACTCTCTTGTAAGTTGGTACTTATTTAAAATAATTACTTGCAATCGCTAAAAAGTATGTTCTTTTAAGTAGCCTATGGAAGATTAGTACAAACGTGATTCGGGATGTACTACATTCGCCATGCTGTCAGTCATGTGACCTACCAGCATTCCCATTCAAAAATCGTCTCCTGTGGCCTCATGGGATAGTAAAGTGCCCATTGCATGTGCTCTTCAGAATATCACCAGAATTAGTGTCATTAAGGTACTTTTTGCCAACTTTTTTTTGTTACTGTGAATTCAGACACTACTCTTGTCACACAGTTTTTTGCCTACTATAGTATACTATATATTTTGTATATAGCTTGTGTTACTAAATTCAGTGCAATAATTGTGATGAGCTGAAGAGCACAATGAAGAAGTACCAGCAAAGCAATAAAAAGTTTGAATTTGACAATAATAATAATGAAACATTTCTTATACTATATTGCAATACATTGGGAAAACAGCATCAGCAGAATGTTGTTTATAAATGCTACATTTCATTTCACTCTCTTAAAATAAAAGTGTTCCAGTCCATTAGGGGAAGCACAGCATAGCATGGGTAATATAAACCTAAAGATGAACCTAAGATGAAAAATATTGATCCAAAGCTTTTATTTTAAACAAGGCAACTATAAACACAAGTAAAACTGTGCTAAGATAAACTGCTTAAAACGTGTTGTTCTTATTTTGTGTATTGAGCACAGAGATCAGAGCTGGGAAAGTCAACAGGCTGAACAAACCAGGAAGGCAGACTCTGTCATTAGGATGGACCTATAGACTGTAGGTGGTGGGCGAGTGAAGAATGATGTCCAAATTAATTTGACCATCATGGACAATATCTCGCACCCCCTCTGTGACAAGCCTCCCAGAAGGAACAGCAGTGCAACATGAAGCACAACAGAATGTTGTTTGTGTCTACTGCCAAAAGAAATGTATGAAAAATCTGCCCAGTGTAATGTGTACTATACTAGCACGTCCCCTTCTTTTTTTGTTTTACACCCCCAAATATTGAAAAGTTTGGATATTATAGCATCATTCGCAATAATCAATAACAATAATCTGTGATTTGTTAATTATTTTTCAATTTTATTTAACTAACAAAAATACAAATAAAAGATGGTTGCAACACAGTCTAAAAAGTTGGGACAGAGACATGTTTACAACTGTGCCACATCATCTTTCCTTTTAATTACATGTTTTAATAGTTTGGATATTGAGGATAGATTGATGCAGTTTTGCAAATGGATCTTCAATCTTGCCTTATACAAGACAGCTGCTCAACAGTCTATGGTTGACATTGTCTGATGACCCTTTCCATGATGGCCATACATTTTCTACAGGAGACAGATCTGGACTTCAGGCAAACCAGTCAAGCACATCCACACTATGGTGTAGAGTATCTAGAAACTACTCTGATGTAGCACATGCTGAATGAGGCCTGTCATTGTCTTGCTTCTCAGGAAAGATGTCACCTTGATGCCATTAAATGTCCCTGTTTTAATACATGCCTCTACATCAGTGGTATCTTCACAGATACGCAAGTCCCCCATACCGTTTGCACTGCTGCACCCCCGTATCATGACAGATGTTTGCTTTTATACCTGTCACTGATGAAAATCTGGATGGTCCCTTTCGTCTTCGGCACAGTTTTTCCCACAAACAAGCTGAATTGTGGACTCATCCGAGATGAGCTTGGGCTCAGAGAACTCACCCGCATCTCTGCATAGAACTGATGTATAGATTACTCCCCGTGTAAATGGCATTGCTTGATTCATCCGTTGATTGTGTTAAATAACAATGTTTTCCAAAGAACCTCCAAACACATGTGGCTTCATTTAATGACAGTTTCTCATGCAATTCCATCTGAGGGCTCAAAGGTCACACACATTCAACAGAGGTTTCCTGCCTTGCCCAACATGTACTGAGGTTTCTCAGGATTCCCTTAATCTTTTCACAAAATTCTATATAGTAGATGGCAAAATAGCACAATTCTTTGCAATCTTGCAGGGATAAATGTGATTTTTGAATTGTTTGACAATTCTCATAATATCTGGCACAATATTTGCTTGCAACCCTCAGCTATTACAAATTCATCTACTTATTGTGGACAAAAAAGAATCTATGCACAAATTATTATTATTATTATTTTTGCCTCTTTCCTAACTTTATTGGAGTGTGTTGTATGCCATCCATTTTTATTTTTATTTTTTACAAAATACAATTCAACTCTGCACCCCACCCGTGGGTCCAAGATTGGCAGAGCTGAAGTTGACCAGCTGAAGTGGAACAGTGAAACATTGAGAATCTTTTCATTGTACTTTTGTCAGTTAAATTCTAATTAGACCCCATATACATGCATTATACAACCAATGTTAAAACACACCTATATCTCGGATGCCCTGTGTAAGCAGATAGACATCACATTTTCATTTTCATTTTCATTTTTTGGGTGAACTATCACTTTAACAAAAATCACAAAGTCTTGATTTTATTGCATTTTACAAAATGTCCCATCTTTTCTGGATTTAGGGTTGTATAATCTCTATTAAAAATGAATGAGACCTTGTGCTACCATTACACACTAGAAAGCTCAGATAAACAAATTACAATCTGTTTTAGGAATGATGTCCTCCAGATTAATTCATTAATATTACAGTATCATATTTTGCTACAGATGTTAAGTAAAATCATACCACATACATTCAGGCAATAGAAAATAAAGGCAATAATAAAGGCAGAAGCATGTCATTTCAGAGCAAGTTGTCACAATGTTTCTCATGAATATGCAAATAAGTCCCCGCCTTCACTCAGTCATACTAGCTTGGACTAACTGATCCACTAGGTCAACTGTAGTAAATGCTACACAATATCAAGATGAAATATTGGTTAAATTCAGCTATATACTTGAACCAGAAATTGATTCAGAAGAGGAAGAGCGAATTATACAGTGTCGTCAACAAGTCGATTAGCCTGACAAGCCAGACCCACATCAAGATGTTTGATCTGGAAACTCACCATTGACAGGGCTCAATCCGAGGGGTGGGATCAACGATTGTCTTTCAAACTCCCTCTGCACGCGATAGGATAGCGCTACCACCAACCAGAGCAACGAAGGTGAAGCAGAGCTAGTTGAAACATTAAACTTTCGCTGTATCCGGTCCGCAAAACTCAGAACACATCCTCCCTTTTTAAGAATGACTTCAGTGCCGTTCTTTTCTCAGAGAAAAGCTTAACTCCAAGTCTTCCAGAGTCACGGTCAAAGCTGATTCAAAAGACCACTGTTCACCAGTTTCTGTGTTTACTAGAAGCACACAAGCGCAATTTGGCCGTCATTATGTTAAGCCCCGCCCACCGCCTCTATACACAATGTGATTGGCTCGACCAGAGTTTGGCGTTTACAGCTCAGATATGTAGTGAGAGTTGCTTGACGACACTCGTGGCAGATTAGATTTGCTGCCACTAGGGTGCGTCTAGATTTCTAGGCTACAAGTCGATAGAGAATGGTAATGCGTTTTATGTATCGCTCTCTGCAATGTCAATCAAAAAGCTAATAATGTGTTGCTAATATTCCACAAACCATGTTCCCATTCACCATTTAAGAGTCAGGCAGCTGCTTTCTGAAAAATCAGTATCCTTAGAAATAATTATAAAACAATTACAAAGCATGTTGACTGAATTGGTCATGTTTTTGGTAGTAGGAAACAGGGATGGTTTCAAACTATTTGTACATGGTTTTTAAAGCATATTCAATTGATTTTCAACACAGGGAGTCTTTAACATTTTTAATAAATAGTAAATACTATAATATTTTATTGTACTAAAATAACATTTCCCCTGACATTCAAATAATTCACCAAAACATTTTTTGACAAATGCATTTGCCTTTGCAAATGCAAAATCCTACACTGAGAAATGTGACAATTAGTTGCAGTGTGTGTGGAAAAAAAGCTGAAAAAAGAAAGGCCTCAAGGAATATAAAGGAGATCAAATATTCCACCGCCTCTATCCTCCAGCCTTCACTTCATGTTGCATTCCCACTTAAACGGCCTAGTGGCTGTTTAAAACCTCTTCTCCATTGTGACTATCAGTAACTGGTAGTATTAATTACCAAGAAGCTCTCATTGGTGTATGACGTACAGCTTGCTTAGGGCAACTAAAGAGTGATCAACTCCTTTATTAACACATTTCTTCACCTGAAGAACCGGCTAGAAAAACAAAGACATAAAAACCAAACAGCCCCATTTTCATAGTTGAGCTGTCGCATAAAAACCAAAATGGAGGAATCTTCCATAGCATCAATATTGCAAACCTGAGAGTTGGCGTATGTCACCAATGATGCCACACAACAATGTCTTGGGGTTTCTACTGAATAATTCATCAGCCAACAACCGTTAGGCCGCCATTATCTATTTAAATCCCAGTGCAAACTCATCCCAAAGCCTGCATGTGGTGCTGTCATGGCCTGGTTAGAAAACACGGAGGGAGGCCAAGGGAAATGAGAGGAAATTAAATGTTGAGCTAGACTACAGCAGGACCATCTTGGTTCTGCTTATTTCTATAATTTTCACCATCTCTCCTCGTGTCCTCTCTCCCTGCTCTCCTCAATCATCCATTCATCTACTTCAACATATCACACCTTCATCCTGAGTCATTGGGGCAATCTTTCTATTGCTCAATCCATCCTTTTCCATCCGGTTCTTGTGTTTCATTTCATGCTTACCTCCCTTTGTTACCACTTCCCTTTCATTCTTGGATCTTTCCAAATCATCCCTGTAAACTGCTGGTTAAGAACCTCCATAATGTTTTAGTCCACAATGTTAAGAAAGTGGTTAATTGTGAGAGAGTGGAGTTCAAAAGTCTGAAACTATATTGATGGTCTGTTTATTATTATTATTATTATTATTATTATTATTATTATTATTATTATTATTATTATTATTATTATTAAATATGGAAATCAAGTAATAGTGTAAAAAAAGGGTTTCAGACAAAAGCGATGTGTATCATGTAAAGTGTGTTTCTAAAACATGCATTTTCTTGTATTCTTATAGATTAAAATATTGATGTATGAATGACTTTTTTTTTCTTCAAATCCACGTTTAATCTATGAATCAGGTCTGTTGTATAGTACTAGATGTTAATAACCCTTAATAAATGCGTACGAGGCACAGATGAGACTCCGTGGTATGGTCAAATGAGTCATGCCATCCTTCGGGTTATCAAGTGGGCACCCTCCTTCTTCGGTTTTGCTGATGGGCCCACAACCCCTCCAGAGGGTTCAGCAGTAAATTCCAGTGTCCCAGGTTCACTCACTAGGTGCCATCAACTCACTTGAAGGTCCAGATGGAGTCCTTTCTTTACATCCACAGCCACTGGCTCCCCTTTTCAGCAGTCTTGGAGAGGTCTTTGACTGCCTGCCGATGGGAAGCCACACCAGCAGCAAGTTCAGTTTACCGCAGCCCTTTCCATTCATAAGCCTCCTCCACTGCACCGTCCGGGGGCAAAGTGAGCCCGATGATGTAGAAATGCTTGAGTGAGGCTGACTACAGAACAAGGTCTGGTCGCTGGTTGGTAACTGCCACCTCAGCTGGAAGGCAGAGTTTCTTTTCCAAGTCTTTCAGCAGCCCCGTGCTCAGCCCAGTTGCCCAGTTTGTGGTCTAGTGGTGGTGAGGCTGGCTTGACCCTTGCCCTCCCGAACAAATGTCATTGCAAAAATATATATATATTTATCACCTGTTTGTGCCTCCAGGTATAACGGCCTTGGGTTAAGCTGGTCTTGCATCCCACTAAGATGTGCTTTAGTGTTGCTGGACTTGGCCATAGAGGGCATGTGCAGTCTTTGGCATACCACATGCTTTGGTTTGTTGGGGAAGGCAGGACATTGTAGGCAGCCCTGATGGCAAAACTTGCCCTGAATGCCTCCATCTCCCACAACTTGTTCCAGGAGATCTTCCTCTTCTCCATTCCTTTCCAGGCCACCCACTGCCCTTGCTTTGCCTGCGCCACAGCTTGGGCACACCTTCCTGCTTCCTCCTCCCAACGTACCTCCTGGACCACCAGCTTGCGTCTCTGAGATGTAGAGGCCTTGCTCCACACTGGTGTATTTGCCCCAAGGCCAAGACCACTCCTCACCTCCGGCACGCCCCACGATGTCCTCACATCTGAGTGCTGCCTTTGCCTGCTCAGTTGCAGCCAATGGGGTCCACTTCCTCCCGGTAGCCAGAATAGGGGCAGCTTGGGCTACAAATAAATCACTTGAATCCAGCAGCATCATCGCCAGTCTGAATTAGGTGCACTTGTACTCCTCTGTCAGACTGGAAATGGGCAGGTATAGAGCCCTCTGCTGAGGCACCTGGGAATGCCAAGCCACTTCCTTATATACGAGCTGACAATCTCTCCAGCTTCTCCACCTTTGAGAGTGGGACTTCATAGATGGTTAGCGGCCAAAAGAGGCATGGAAGTAGTCTATACTACATACTCCAGAGCTTCAGCTTGCCAGGATGGTTCTGTCGACATTCTCCAGGCTTCTGGCTACCTTCTTTCTAAGCTGCTCTACTTGCTCTTTATCTTCAAGGGAGGCATCATACCAACAACCTATGCTCTCTGGAATGGATTCCTTGCCGATGTAGAAGTGGTGGTATTACAGCTTCCCCTTGACAACAGAGATGCTTCTGGATTTGCTCAGCTTGATCTTCATGTGAGTCTGCTCAATGTTTTCCTGGAGCTTTCTTAGTAGCCGCACAGTGCAAACCTTAGTTATGGTGAGAATCGTTAGGTCATCCATGTAGGCTCTGAGCAGTGGCAGCCTTTGCCCTGGGGAGGCCCAGACGATGACCGACATGGCCAGAGTGAAGGTCAGCGGGGAGATGGTGCAGCCGGCCATGATTACCTCTTCCATGTGTAGCCATACAGTTGTATACTCTGCTGTTGTCAAGCAGAGTTGGAAATCCTTGAAGTAGACCTTGACAAGGGTTGTGAGAGCTGCTGGGACCCTGAAGTATAACATGTATAGTAAAGAAATAGCATACAGGCATTCCCCAACAATAAGGACATTTGTGTACCTGCAAATGTTAATTATCAATACCTACGTTTAAACTGAATGAAACATAAGAAATACAAAACTAAGAATCAACAGAAAATCTTGCTGCTTGTCATGGCTGGATAGGGCAAAAACATGGAAAGATAGCATCTATTTATTTTGCATCTGGTTAGATATTCATGTAAATCATCTGTAATGTCTTAAATCAGAAATTATTGTAAAGTGCAACCATCTTCACTAGCAGTCCCAGACTTTTGAACCCCACTGTATATTAAACAGACGCCAGAGAGCCCTTTGAGACAGTAATAATCATATTTCTGAGCTGCAGGTCAAAAAGGGCTCAGACCATTAGTGCAGGGTAGATCTCTTATTACAACACAATTAGAGCAATGAGCATATCATCTCAAGTCTATTGATCCATGATTAAAAGCATTTAAAAAATTGAGACGCTACACAGAGCAAAGAGAGATAAGGTATATAAACCCCACACACGCATGCACACAAATGAACATAATCACTTTCAATCTCCATAATTCAGTGAATGCAAATATGTTAATATATTTAGAGTATGCAAAGCTTGTGCAACAGCAACAACAATCATGCATAGCCATGTTTCACTACATTTCCACACCCTTACAGTCCCTCCCTTCTACACTCTGCACTCGTTCTCCATTCACTTTGCTCTTCAGTCTTCCTCTGATGTGTCTGCTTCTCTGCACTGTGCTTCAGGAGCACTGCAGTACTGAGCTAGACCAGCTAAAGGCTGATAGGTTTGCTCACAAGTATCCGCTGCTTAGGGTTAGTGGGGCAAAAAGGCCCGATGCAGAACCAGATCACAGAGAATACCAAAATACATGGACAAAATGTAATTTGTTTTCTCCATGCAGATTTTGTACCAATTATCGACTGTGTTTTTAAGCTTCTAGCCATGTGTTGATGTACCCTGATGTATTGGACTTGTTTGATGCTTACTTAAAATCAGGATCTTTCCACATCTTACATCATTTCCCCTCCCTAGTGCATCATGTGCTTCGCTTTTCCTTTTTTTTTGGAAAAGACCAATAGGTTTTGAAGACTACACTGTTGTACATGTTTGGCACTAGTATAATGAAGAGTCTTGAAAACAGAAGATCCCTTCCATTTAAATTGTCAAAGTTTCTATGAAGAGATTAGCCTAGAAATCTATTTGCACCCTAGCGGCAGCAAATCTGATTTGCAGCCAGGGTAGTCTAGCAACTCTCCGTTGGATAGTGAGCTGGAAAAACCTCTGGTCAGGCCAATCACAGTGTGTATAGAATCGGTGGGCTGGCTTAACCTAAAAGATATCGGTAAGAATGTTATCTATTCATGCATATACCGCGGCGTAAATTATCTAAACCGCTAGGGGGAGCTCTTGCCACGGTCTGCTCAAGAGCGCGTAATACAGCAGTTAACGCAGAGACAAGCAGTCAAGCAATCTTTTCTTTGCAGATTTGCTTGATATCCTTCTATTAAGTGTGCTGCACCAGAAACAACGCCTGCTCCTTTCTATATGTGTAACACATGATAACTTCTATTATTGATTATCAATTAACCTAATCAGGCTCTTTTTTAACATTCTAGGGAGCTCCGTTTAAAAGTCTTGGTAATTTCTTTAGAGGAATCAAGATATTTGTTCTGTCGTTTCCTGATAGACCCTTACAACAAACCACCAACATGATTATAATAATTACTTACCACTCAAACAATGCCTGCCAACTCCTCATGTGTCTATGAATGGAACTTAGTCATTGGCATAGCTGATTAGAGCCATTCCCACCACCCAGAATAGCAAGTATTAGGCTTTGCATACTTCCATACTGTATAGTTGATGAAAAACAGTATGTGAAAAAAAATAATAAGTGTTTACGAATTCACAGTACTCATAAAAGGATAGGCAAAAACTACCCTGATCAACGACTTCTGTCAGTGAGATTTTGAAGAGTGCATGCAATGGACACTTTATTATCCCATGAGGCCACGAGAGAGGATTTATGAATGGCAGTAAAGCAACTGACACTGGTAGGTCACATGATAATGACAACATGGCAAATATAGTGTCAAGATTACACTCATACTACACACATTTATACTTTAGGCCTACAGAACATACTTTTTTAGTGGCAACAAGAGAGAGTCGTTATGGATGATCATTACTTATTCAAAATAAGTACCTACTCAAGAGAATACGTGATTTCGGATGCAGCCTGACCCTCACTCTGGACTTAATCATACAGAAAAGGCAAATAACACAACTAATTATATCTAATTTTTAGCCACTATAGAGACATCAAAGCCAGGGGCAAATGCCAGAAAAGCTGGCCGAGGTTGTGGTTTAAGACCAATATATGCAAGTGTATGCAAGTGTATGCAAGTGTATGTATGTATGTATGTATATATATACATACACATATATATTATATATATATATATATATATATATATATATATATATATATATATATATATATATATATATATATATATATATATATATATATATATATATATATATATATATATATATATATATATATATATATATATATATATATATATATATATATATATATATATATATATATATACATACACACACTTGCAAATCTTAAATATATACATGCATGTATGTATATTCAAATATACATAATAATTATACACAGCACAAACACACATATGTATATTATGTAAACACAAACTGTAATTTTCGGATGCGGATCATGATTAATAGTTTGACAGCCCATAAATATAATATAGTATAATATAATATTATATAATTCAAATAGAACATTCTTTACTGAACCTAAAAACCATTAAATAACCATTATATAAACCAAAGAAAATGCTCTAAACATATACTTCCATTTCTATATTCAGGAATGGCACATAAAGCACTCAGCTCCCAATAAACTCCTTTCATGATAAGCAAAATGTCTTTTTTATTACAGGATGCTCAATGTAGTTTATTGTGTGTCAGACAGATATTGGTTTTATGCGGCACAATGAGTACAGATCATTTCTTTAAACAATTAAAAGAAAAATGTGCACAAAATAACCTTCCCAAAAACTCTCCTCATATTTTTTATGACCTCACAGTTTTCTCGTTTCAATGAACAGTTTGAAAACACAAACTCTTGCATGAATTTGAAAATTTACAATAGATATGCTTTTCAAATGATTCATTCTGGTCATATACGAGTCCCAACGTGAAAATCCGCCAAAAGAGAAGCTTCCTAATCAGTGTGTCTGGATAAGGCTACGGCGTTGAGAGCTTGAGTTAAATCAAGAGGAATCAGGAGCTAAAGGAGGAATCTCAGAGGGGATAAGTACTCTCTGAATCCGAGTACAGATGGGGTCTTGCATGAATATGTGTGAAAATGGTGAAGGGACTGTTCTGTGCCTTTAGAGTAAGAGGGGATGTCTGTTTAGCTACTACAAACTTCACAGTGGTGGTGAAAATAAAAAATGGACATGCTGAGAGCCTGCAGTGCAATTCCCAAAGGGCTTCTCTTATAAATAGGCAGGGCAGTAGTGTTAAAGCAATGGTCTATTGTGGAGGGAGGAATAGTCTACCAGCAAAGACATTTGCTTGCTCTGCATCAGCCTCAAATTTAAACTAAACCTTCAATTTTTCTATAAAATACATTTTAAATGGGACCAATTTTAATTATGCCTAAAGTCTTGATTTTGTGTTTGAGGTCTCCTAGAATACGATGTTTAAATCACAGTCTGTCAGTAACACTGTTTAGTTTCCTTCTCTATGAAGCTCCTCCTCCTGAAAAGCGCACTCTGATTGGTTGAATGGACCTGTGTTGTGATTGGTCATCCACTTTAAGCACATTTTGGAAATGTCCCCTAAAGGGACATGGTGAAGAGAAAAAAATTAGATGGGAGGAAAAAAAAAAATAAGTCAATGCTTTTCCGTTCTCTCACAAAAACGTTTGCGTTCTGCTGAGAAACTTTGCATTCGCTCATTAAAGGGTTACTTCAGCGATTAGCATATGGCTTTGTATCAGTAGAAACCCTGGAGTATATTCAAATTATTGTGCTTTCCCCCCTCATATCTCCCTGAGACAAGAGATTTATGCATTTTATTTCTAGAAAAGTTCCTCCTATGATGCAAATTGACGATTTTTGCATCATAGGAGGAATGTTTGCCCAAAGGCTAAAGACTACAGCCAGCAGAGGGAGCCATTTCCGCATGTTTTGAACCTGCGCATGGGGGATGGGAGATTACACTCAGCTTGCAGGGAGAGCTCAGCTGGCAGGCACTCATTTAAACGGAGCTATGGTGTGCAATGTAAGTCTTTTAACTTCTCAAATTAATTTCTATGAAAGTTAAGCTTGTATAGGCATGAACTGAAACGTGCCAGACTGAACTCGCGCTGTGAATGTATGCCGCGAGTGTAGTCGCGATTACCTTAGCTCTCATCACTCCTGCAGTTAGTGCTCAGTGCTGTGATACTCGCGCGGTGACTCACTCATTATATTGAACAGACACGTTCAGTTTTTAATTGTAGTGTCTTCTCTAACTCAGTCACTGTAATCAAGTTGGTGGCGTTGGGGAATGGCACAGGGCAGTGAAGCATTCTGGGAATTGTAGTCTTTCATCCCCATGGGACAAAAATACATTTTCTGTCTTTTCTCAGTCTAGAAAGCACCAAATTCAAAAATAATTTCACATTTCTACTGCATTGATGACCCAGTTCAAATACAGATTCATCTTCCCAGCGCTGAAGTACCCCTTTAAGCGCTCAAAAGATTTTGAGAGTGGACGCAAAGTTTATCGGGAATGCAAAACATTTGCCAGAGGATGCAAAAGCACTGACTTATTTTTCCTCCCATCACAATTTTTTTTTTTTTTGAAAGACACATTTTTCACAGTTTCTACTGTTGCAACACCTCTCTTCTATGAAGCCCATCCTCCTGCAAAGCACACTGTGCTCTGATTGATCGGCTGGACTCGTGTGTTGTGATTGGTCAACCGCTTTAAAGCGTGTTTCGGAAATGTCACGCCTCTTACCTTAACCACCAAATTCAACACGCTTCTAACGTAACTCAATGAGGAATATTTTTATGAGTACGTTCCTGGAAGAAAACTCAAGACTACAAATCGAGGCGTTTCAGCGAGTTCAGAATCAGTGCGCACTGATAGGCCTATAGGCTAGAGAATAACTCCCTTTGAAGTGACATTGTGCTTAGTTTAATGCTCAAACAGCAACAATACAAATTAAAGAAAGCTGAAAAACGTAAACAAGTATAATAGGACCCCTTTAATTAGCAAATTGAAAAACAGAAGGATTCCAAAATAACGTCCGTGATCCCACCAGACTTTAACATTAAATAAAACACATAATCACAAATATATAAACACACTTCATTATCTCAGTCTTTTTGTGACAATGAGATGAATTAAACGGATTTGGAGGATATAAATAACCAAAGCGTTTATCTTGGCATAATTAGCTCTGGTCTTTTTTTTTTTTCTTCCCAACAATTAGGTATATATTCTCTTTCTCCCCCAAGCACAAGCCTCTACGCCGCCAGAGCGAAATGAATCAAACACAGCGGTTCACGTGTCATTTTTTCGAAATAAGGGCGAAATATAATTGAGTCAATGAGCAGTTAGTTAACCTACTTATTCAACTCGCCTCTGCTCTAGCTCCACACACAGAAACACAGCACACTGGCAAGCCAGTAAAAATCAAGACATCCAACAAGAGCTAAAGCAATACAAATGGTCTTGTGCCACGTTTATCATATTTTTCCCACTGCACTAGCGTTACATTATATGTAGGCCTACCTGTGATAAGGAAAACAGGCTGACGATAGCTGAGTCACATTGAGAAGAATCTATATTTTCAATAGGCTGCTAAATGCTTAGTGAACATTTGCAAAACATGCACTGAAGACACTAAAAAAAACACCCCCTTATCATCACAGAAGCCTTTTTCTGATCCTATATCAAGTGAGTTCATTAACTCTCCACTTACACGGCCCATGGCAGTGATCTTTCATGCAATAAACTGGGTGAGGAGACATATTTTAATCAATATCTGTTTCCAGAATCTGCTCCCATGATGTTTGTCCAGGTCACATACGCTTACAGCCTTTTTTATGATGAAACCACAACCCTATAGCTCTGAAGCCTCTTCACATGTCAGTCTAGTTCAATCTGTGGACCTCTAACATCCATCTCACAACGCAATCTGGTTCAACTGTGAGTGTGATGACACTTAGGGCATCCTTGTCCAGAACATGCTTTCATGGTCGGCAATCAATTATTCATTAACTTAAGTTGCTCCAAGGTTCAGAGGTCCCCGATCAGCCCTCCAAGTGCTTTGATTCGTAACGCGTCTGCGTGACCAGTGCTCCGTGACAAAACTTCCAAGTGCCGTCAAGTTGCACAGCAGCAAGGGTCTCTTTCATTTAAACCCCTGTGAAATGAAGCCGGCTGGACCGGTTCATTCAGTAAAGGTCCTCAAGATGACCCAGTCCTCTTAAAAAATTAAAACATGGGTAGGGTATCTTATCACGCATGCTTCCAAACATGGGCAACATATCCTTTGAGGCATAACCCCTACCCCTAACATCAAAAGCATGCTTGTAATGTGGGTAAAGCAACCTAATAGGTAAGTCACTGTGCATTGTGACAGCTTCCAAGCCATATTTGTGTGTTATATCCAGCTTTTAACTTGCAAGGGAGGAAAACAATAAAACCGTGCGATGCATGCAGTGCTTAAACGGAACAGTATTCTGCTTACCTTGCGTTTAAGTTAGCAGGTCAGACTCGCATTCCCGTAGTGAAAATATTCAATATTCCTCCGGGCAGATGGTTCGGTGCGCGTGCGGACGGTCTGTTACTCGCCGCTGTTTGAGATCCCGACAGCAGCGCTCAGGATTCCCTCTGTCGCAGCCTCGCGTTTCCATTGGTCCGCGGATCTCCCCGCAGCACCTTACCGGGAGGAGGGGCAGAGAGATGCGCTCTTGCACGCGGCAACATGCAAACACATCCGAAGAACGAATCTGCTTGTTAATGGATGAATATACAGGTATGTTACAGTTGGGAGTTATAAATTGAGGAGAATAAATTCAGCGCGTGCAATATGCGACAACGAGGCTGATACGGGATCCATGGAGAAACAACGAATCTATAGAAACAAAGGAGCACTGGTGCTACTTTTTCTCCTGCTTACTGTGTATTTTGGGGTCATTTTGACTTTAAACAGAAAAATAACATTCTATTAGGCCTATAATATTTAAAGCTTCTGTGATATCTGCCTAAATTCGTCAGAGGGATAGCCTATATTAAAGCAGGGGTGGGTAACTCTAGTCTTGGAGGGCCACTGTCCTGCAGAGTTTAGCTCCGACCCTGATCATACTCTCCTTCCTGTAGCCTTCTGGTAATCCTGAAGTCATTGATTAGCTGGTTCAGGTGTGTTTGATTGGAGCTAAACTCTGCAGGACAGGACTGAAATTGCCCGCCCCTGTATTAAAGGATCTACAGGGGAAGAACATAGATTAATAACGTCATTGTCGGTAGAACATGATTGTTATAAAATAGTGGTTAGTCAGTGGACTAAAATAATACACACATATATCGTATCCACAGTTAGGCTTTACAAGACTGACTTAAAGTTGTGTACAATACAATGCATCATTATGCAATTTAGATAGATAGATAGATAGATAGATAGATAGATAGATAGATAGATAGATAGATAGATAGATAGATAGATAGATAGATAGATAGATAGATAGATAGATAGATAGATAGAACTAGTTAATTATTCATCCTAAAATGATTTGCAGTGGACATGTACAAGTAGTATTAACTCCAAAAAAAAAAAAAAAAAAAAAAAAAAAAAACGGAGAAAACACTACTTAAAGGTCAACACTTTAAACAGTTATACAAATGAAATGGTTTATCCTCATTCTAGTCATTCATTAAAACACAGAAAACTAATCACGGCCAATTTTTTTCTTCTTTTTTTTTTTTTTTTTTTTTTTGTCAGCCTTGTGGTTTCAGTGCTGTCACTAAAACATTGTCACCATCCAGTTAATATTCAAAAAAGATTATCAAGCTTTGGGGTTCTTTTTTTAATCTGGCTCAGACACCGTTTTGGCAGCCATGAGTGTTATTTTCACAGCCTCTGGTGTCAACTCAGACTGTGCAAATGAATGCTGTGTAACTTTGCGGACACATTAGCAAGCAGGCCTACGGGAATATGACTTCTTCAAAAACTGCATAAAACATGCATGCCTCTCCAAATCAAAGTCTCAAGTAATAAACGGATACATATCCATGGAAACAATCACACCAAGGAGGACACTATATAATTCCTGTTTCTACAGCACGGGGTTTCATTATGTTCAGCACCTTGGCCAGCGACCACAAAAACAATTACAAAGAGACTGTGCAGCAGTGCATCTCAGATCATCTTGAACGACCTCATTACAGAGCTAGTTCCATTGACGTACACACACAAAAACACAGCGAATCTGACAGCCATCAGTGATGTCTTTGTAATATTTGCATACTGAGTAGTGATTGGTATATTAAACATCCGGATGAAGCCTCTCTCAAGTCAAACTTTACCATATACAGTTAATGTATTGACTGAGGTCAATGTTGTTACAAGAAGCCTTCAAAAATACAATGAAACAATATTGTGAAATATGATTACAATTGCATATATATATACTGTAAAAAATGTGTTTATTTATCTATTAAAAAATGTGTTGGTTTAACTTAAAAAAGTAAGTAACCTGCATGGTTGCCTTAAAATTTTGAGTTTATTGAAATTAAAAAATTGAGTTAATACAATGAAGGAAATTTGTTTAATAAACTCAAAATATTATTGTATCTGAACCAAATAAAACATTTGATAAATCATGAAAATAACACAATTTGGCATGTTTCACTGTGTCATCAGAAATGAAACACACACAATTACCCAATATGCTTACAAATTCTTTTAATAATATTTTAATAAAGATTGTCGAATATCTCGAATTGTATTAACTCAAAATTTTAATTTCAATGAACTAAAAATTTTAAGGCAACCAGGTAACTTTTTTTCTAAATATTTTTGTATATATAAATATTTATATATATATATATATATATATATATATATATATATATATATATATATATATATATATATATATATATATATATATATATATATATATATATATATAAAATGTAAGTCTTCCATGTCACATGATCCTTCATAAATCATTCTATGCTGATTTGTAAACAGTTGTGCTAAATATTTTTTTTTTGTGGCAACTATGACACGTTATCTTGATTTTATAATGAATATAAAGTTCAAGAGAACAACATTTATTAAAAATTTGTAACAATGTAAAAGTATTTACTGTCACTTTTGATCAATTTCATATGTATTCTTGTTGAATAAGTATTATTAATAATATATATATATATATATATATATATATATATATATATATATATATATATATATATATATATATATATATATATATATATATATATATACAGAGCCGGGTGAATAGACCCAAATGACTAGTGCACTATAACATTGACACAGTCAACCATCAAGTACTTTTGGATAAGCTCATACACTTGTGTCACTATAGATCCCCTATATAAATTACCATACCTCAGCCATCAAGTCTTTATTAATCTAGGCCTTTATTACTCTCAATGTACATTAATGATCTCCCAGATGTCTTTCCTGAACTTCCTGTACAGATGTATGTGAATGATTCTTTGATCTTCATACATGGTAGAGATGCTAAGACATAGCTACAAACCTCACAAAAATTCTAAACTGGTTAAGTCAAACCTGTCTTATTCTTAAAGGGTTAGTTCACCCAAAAATGAAAATCCTGTCATTCATTACTTACCCATATGTTGTTCGACACCTGTTAGACCTCTGTTCTTCTTCAGAACACATATGAAGATATTTTTGTTGAAATCTGATGGATCAGAAAGGCCTCAATGACACCAATGTCATTTCCTCTCTCAAGACCCGATACACTGATCCATAACGGTTCGAAGCTTCACCAAGTAGTGTTTTGAAATCAGCCATCACTATATAAGTCGTCGCTTAGTTGTTGTTGTTTTTTGCGCACAAAAACTATTCTTGTTGCTTCATAAAATCATTGTAGAATCACTGTAGTGAGATGGGCTTTGTAACCACGTCTTTACAAACAACAAAACTATGACTTTATTCAGCATTGTCTTTGTCTTCTCTTCCTTGTTTGTGTTCAATCCTCAAATAAAGATTCAAATGGTTATGAATCAGTGAATCGATCAATGATTCGGATCGCCAATGTCACGTGATTTCAGCAGTTTAATTCCCTTTCTGGACATGGACAGTAAAGTATATACACTTGGATACACTTTCGGACTAAATATAAAATATCTTAAACTGTGTTCTGAAGATGAACGGAGGTCTTACGGGTGTGGAACGACATTAGGGTGAGTCAGTAATGACATCAGTTTCATTATTGGGTGAACTAACATTTTAAGTACCTTGGGGTTATACTAGATTCAAACCTCACTTTCAAAAAATAAAATAAAAAATGTAGCCAAAACTATTAACATTTTATCTGCAAAAAAATAAATACAAATTAAATAAAAAAATAGGCCTTTCATTACAACAGATGCTGCTAAATCCTACCTCCATTGCATGATTTTTTCGCACATCGACTGTCTCAAAGTCTGGTCATTTGCTGGTGTCACTGCACTAAAATCCATTGATCAACTCTACAAAAAAAGGAGATTAGGTTTTTGACCAGTCATTTCACCAATTTTAGAGAAGTATCAGCTCCTAAGTTTTGAAAATGTAAAAGTATTTTAAACTAGTTGTCTTATATAGATCAATGAATGGAATGGGGGATTTTATCAAACAGACTAGCACTAGGCCAATTATTCACAGGATTGTGAAGTACAATTTAGAAAGCCTACACTCATGCTGGGTTAAAAACAACCCAAGTTGGGTTGAAAATGCACCAACCCAACAATTGAGTTGTTTTAACCCAATGGTTGAGTTGTTTTAACCCAGTGGTTGGGTTAAGTGTTGCTTAAGACAACCCAATCGCTGTGTAAGAACAACTCAACCATTGGGTTAAAACAACCCAATTGTTGGGTCGGTGCATTTTCAACCCAACTTGGGTTGTTTTTAACCCAGCATTTTTTAGTGTACTTTTGCACAAAACGTCATTTCTAATAAAGGGTGCACAAATTGGAACTCTTTACCAATGATAATTAGAGAAGCCCCTCTTTTATTTTGTTTAAGAAGCAGCTTAAAAGATGACTGAATAACAACCAAAACCGTGAACATTAGCACTGGCTCTTTAAATGATACACTATAGAATAGGTACATTTATAATAAGCACTTTAGGATGCATAGGAATTTTAATATATGTCTTAAACAATTATGATATCAAGTATTTTTTATCTAAGCATGGATAGTTTTTAATTTTTTGTTTATCGCTATACGTCTGTTTGCTTTTGTCTGTTCTTTTTTTTTTTTTTTTTTTTTGACTGTCTGCTCAATGTCTCAAACTACGGATGGAAATTAGTTTTGTTCTAAATCCGACATTTACATCAAATTTTATTGTACCCTCATCAATATGCATTGTCTCATCATTTTTTAAATTAAAACTAAATAACAATAATAAAACTTTTATAATAAAAATAATATATTTTATTTTATATTTCCCAAGTATACGTCCACTAAACAGAATAATAACATTATAATGACACTGAACTGGTTAAAGTATACTCTGATAAATACTTTAATTTACACATTTACAAGAATCTCACAACAAATATACATCATAGCCCATTGTAAAAACATCCTTAAGCATACTTCCCATATGAATCTCTGATGTAAGTTTCAGCAACAGTGCAGGAAGCAGTGCCGCCTCAATACATTGTTGCATCATTCATTCAGTACAGATTCAATTAAACACCTGAGAGACTGTCCCCCGCCACTATGAACTATAATTGTAGATGACAGTGATATAAGCTTTGAATGAAAGTGGTGATTTGTGATGGGCGCAACACATCTGGTGGAGGGTAATTTTAGTAAGTAAATGTGCATTTAGAAAGGTATTGTGTTCTATTGACTTTAATTTATCCTTTAGACATGGGTTTGCAGTTAAATATGATAGAGAGTGGATAGATCAGCACCATAATTACAGAATAAGCCGCATTTGCCATTACATAGTTGAGTAATAACTGCTTAGTGCCTGATGCGGTAATATCATAAAGAGCCTTCAACCTCACACACAGGCTCCACACCTTCATAATGCAAATTTCATCAATCGGCACAGTTTCGAGCACATCTTATAAGAGTTATTTCTCACAGTCAGGCTTATATGGCACTGGGAAGCTCAAAGCTATTTCATGATTTATAAACATGGTTATATTTTCATATCATGCTCGAATGTTTGTTTCATGCGTTCATAATTCGC
The DNA here is from genome assembly GCF_024679245.1 of Pseudorasbora parva. Lineage (NCBI taxonomy): Eukaryota > Metazoa > Chordata > Actinopteri > Cypriniformes > Gobionidae > Pseudorasbora > Pseudorasbora parva. Next base: position 9,005,456 of record NC_090190.1, read on the forward strand.
ACGCTCTGGGACAGGCAGCAGGGACATTGATATTTACTCAAGCTATCACATGGCCTTGTAATACACAAGGCACATCACAACAACACGTCTCCATTGCACAGTGTGTCCTGGAAATGGCATGACTGAACAAAACCGAAATCTAATTTCCACTGAAGCTTGTGTCAAATCACAGCTAAAGGTCACCTCTGAATTTAGTGTGCGGTCACAGCCTCCCCCTCCCATGTGTAGTTTGAATCAGAGGACAGGAAAAAATGTGCTACTGAATCCCGGAAATGTGCCCCCTCACAGCTGTCCCCTGCCTCTCTCGCCGGGGCCTAAATTATTCTCCAAAATGATTGGTTAACCAATGAATTAGTTCACTCCACGTCACCATTTACTCACCCTCATTCTGTTCCAAATCTACTTGACTTTTCACACAAAGAAAAAGAAAAAAAATATGTACTGATCATTCTTTTCAACACAATTAGAATTCAAGGACACAAAAGCACTATTAAAACTATTTTATTACACCGCTCTGTGGAATACTTGATTCTAATTGGTTAATCATGCCATCCAGCTCCCCCCCGATTACAACTGAAGTCAGCGCTATATTCCTTGCTAGAATGTTCTTTCTTTGTGGAAGTTTTGCGTTTGGTGAGCTAATCAAATATTAAAACTCAGATCAATATTTTGTGTGCAGTTATTACTTATGTCATCTGGGGAACGAGGACTCGCTCTCTTATTTCATACAAATGCACCTGCTGCCAATTTGCATTGATTGTTGTGTACACTGTAATAGATTTTTGTGAATAAAAAAGGAATGCAATAATTTACAAATCTCATACATTTATATTTTATTCACAATAGAATATAGATAACATATCAAATGTTGAAAGTGAGACATTTCGAATAACTTGGCTGAATTTTAGATTTCATGAGAGCTACACATTCCAAACAAGTTGGGACAGGTAGCAATACGAGGCCGGAAATGTTAAAATATACATATAAGGAACAGCTGGAGGACCAATTTACAATTTATTAGGCAACATTATTGGGTATGCAAAGAGCTTCTCAGAGTGGCAGTGTCTCTAAGAAGTCAAGATAGGCAGAGGATCACCAATTTCTCAATGCTGCGGTCAAAAAATAGTGGAGCAATATCAGAAAGGAGTTTCTCAGAGAAAAATTGTAAAGAGTTTGAAGTTATCCTCCTCTACAGTGCATACTATCATCCAAAGATTCAGAGAATCTGGAACAATCTCTGTGCGTAAGGGTCAAGCCGGGTAAATTATACTGGATGCCAGTGATCTTCGGGCCTTTAGACGGCACTGCATCACATACATGAATGCTACTCTAATTGAAATCACAACATAGGCTCAGGAATGTTTCCAGAAAATATTGTTGTGAACACGATCCACCGCGCTATTTGCCGTTACCGGCTAAAACTCTATAGGTCAAAAAAGAAGCCATGTCTAAACATGATCGGCAGGCATTTTCTCTGGGCCCAGACTAATTTAAAATGGACTGTGGCAAATTGGAAAACTGCTCTGTGGTCAGATGAATCAAAATTTGAAGTTCTTTTTTGCGGATGTCATCCGGACCAAAGAGGACAAGGACAACCCAAGTTGTTATCAGCACTCAGAAGCCTCCATCTCTGATGGTATGGGGTTGCATGAGTGCGTGTGGCATGGGATATACCTTTTAATGCTAAAAGGTATATCCAAGTTCTAGAACAACATATGCTTCCATCCAGACGTCGTTCAGGGAAGACCTTGCATTGGCTAACCAACGTGATCTCATGAAAATACGTGAGTATTTTTACGTAAAGTGTGATTCTACTACACGTACATTTACTAACGTTTTCACACACAATAAAACGTACAATACTGACTTATTAACAGCACTAAAATGTACAATATTGACGTATTGACAGCACTAAAATGTAAATTATCGACGTTAATGTGTAAGCAGCCAGCCACCGGCTCCCATAAATCGTGGCATTAATATTGTTTATTTTATATCCAATAGTCACATCAATACATGTTTTCAGTCACATTTATTAAATGCATTTTACTAAGTTAATCAACCTAATATAAAATAACAGAAATATAAAATAACATTTTGCTCTCGTGACATCACTACAAACTCATTTCGGGTGACTAGATAATGTTAAAAGAAGACTGAAATTTAAAACCGTCAGATGAATAACATTCTTGCCAACCATTTTGTAGTATTTAGCTTGTTGTTTGCTGTGAGACATAAAAAGGCATTTTCTCCTATTCAGCAACTGGCGATCACAATATACACCAAAACACAACATTAATTCACAAAACGCAACACTTTATTCGTTTTCTGTAATCCAAATCGTTAGAATCCATATGTTTGCGAGAAACAAATCTAAAATTGAGCCCGGTGATCTTCATCTCCATTAGTCTTCATCTCCTCTCAGTAGCGCGACGGCAAACATCAAATCTCGCGCTCGTAAATTCAAATTTAAAAAACGCGCCCTCATGAAGCGTTACGACATGATTTACGGCAGTGGCATCGAACGCTCATTGGCTCTTGCCTGCTTCGTCACAGATTTTTGACATGCCGTGTTTCAGTCGATTTGTATTTGAAATGGGAGAGGCGCAACTTCACGGACAGAAGCCGGATTAATATTTTCATTGATTAATAGCTAAACTAACATTCTGCTCTGTACCTCATACAAAACTATTAACGTTATATACCACCAGAGAGGACTGCGACTGCAACATATCTTCATTTGAACTACTTTTGGTACCGCTTTTGACATTTTTGCAATAAATAAATTATTGTGAGTACACTGGTCTGTCTGTTATGCTTTGATTTGTAACAGTACGTTGTTTTAATAAATGCTAATGGGTAGGTTTAGGGGTAAGTGTAGGATTAGCCGTTCAAAATATTTTTTTAATGCTATATTGTTACCAAAATCGTCATTTTCCAACGTTTTACCTTTTATTTTCTTTATATTCTGTATTAAATTGGTAGGTTTAGGTTTTGGGTAGTGTTAAGGGATCGTAGATTAATCAATAAAATGGTCAAAGGGAAATTATATAGACATCTTTATGATATAACAAAACAAAAAAAAATGTTTTTACCAGAATAAAGTTTTGTATTCTCAAAAAAAAAAAAGATTTCATGATGGATTCGTAAATATTTTACGTTTTTTAGCTGTGAAAATGTAATAATACTACGTTTAAATGTTGCAAATACGTCTATATTTTACATTTTTACATTTTTACATCTCCAAACGTACTAAGACCTACGTTTAGTCTCTTTGAAAGTAACGTTTTAATACCTACGTATTAAGGGTGAGACCAGGCTGGGCTAACATGACAATGCCAGATAACATACTGCATCAATTACAACTTGGCTGTGTAGAAGAAGGATCACGCTACAGAAATGGCCAGTCTGCAGTCCAGATCTTTCACCCATAGAAAACATTTGGAGCATCATAAAGAGGAAGATGCGACAAAGAAGACCTAAGACAGTTGAGCAACTAGAAGCCTGAAATAGACAAGAATGGGACAACATTCCTATTCCTAAACTTGAGCAACTTGTCTCCTCAGTCCCAGACGTTTGCAGACTTTTATAAACAGAAGTAGGGATGCCAAAAGAAGTGGTAAACATGGCCTTGTCCCATTTATTTTTTTAGATGTGTTGATGCCATGAAATTTAAAGCAACTTAATTTTTCCTTAAAATTATATATTTTCTCAGTTTAAACATTTATATCATCTATGTTGTATTCTGAATAAAATATTGAAAATTGAAACTTTCATATCAATGCATTCTTGTTTTATTCACAATTTGCACAGTGACATTTAGAATGCACTTTTTTTTTTTAATTTTAATAAAATAAAACCACAGCAAACAAACAAAAGGAAATCCTGCACACTATCAATACTTGCAAATTTCCTTTAGTTTGTTTGTTGAGATTTTTGGATTTGGGTATCCTTCATCCTACGCACCTATCTATTATCTACAGGTGTGCCATGGGAATTGTGCTCTAATAAAATATAATCAGAAATGGCTTCTTTTCCCATTAACTCTGGAAAAATATTATGTGAATAACAAAGTAAATTTCAGCCTTCAGAAAACTTATGAACCATGTGGACCAATTGTATGAATCTTTTTGTCATATTGGTGCTTGACAGCCCCAGCTCTTTCATTATATTAGGTGAAAAAATGGAAAGATGGAGTGAAGAAAGTCAGACAGGTTTGAAACAAAATGAGGGCAAATTAACATTTACATAATGCTATGTTAACAATTGGTTTATATTATAAAATAATATTTATGTAACCATAAAATGTATTAGGCATTATTAAAGAGTATTCTTTATGACACTGTTAACACCTAATAGTAGATAAATAATGTGTTCTAGGATAATTGTTGGGTATCATAAATGTTAGCACCTTTTACTGCTTGAAGCAAACATTTATGAGCTTGTCAGGGTGATTCACTGTCAATTTAACCGGCTTTTAGAAACGCTTTCTCGCCAGTAACCTGCTGGCAGTTTAAACAGAAGTCTTTATGTCAGTAACCTATCAGCATATTGACAGTTTTTATGGTGCAGCACTGATTGGAACGGTTCACTGGAAAACTGTGTCTGCTTTCTGTGATGCTCAGTTCAGGCAAAAGACGACCGTGGGGAATAAACGTTCAGGTCGTTAGCTCATATAAAAAATGGAGGGACTCAAGAATAAGGAATAGTGCAGCAATATTTCACAGGGTTATCTAGGAATTACCAAAGATTTCCATGCTATGGCCTGTGCTAGCTGTAGCCTACTTAAAATGTTTTTGAAATGCAGTACACAAAAGGAACATTATATGAATGAATATTTCATATGAGCATTCATTATTAATATTATTCCACAAAAAAAAAAAAAAAAAAAATCATAAGCAGCCCCACAACAAGCTCTTTACTTTAAATTAAATAGTCACTTTAAACAGATTTTTTTTTTCTTCCCCAGAGCTACAAACTTCCAAAATCCATGGGGGCATGATAGATTTTTTTTTAACCTAATGCACCGTGTATTAGGGAGAGTGGAATATGGATTCAGCTTACTGTCTATTTTATGTCAACCACCTGAAACACATTTTTTAATGCCTTTTCAGGCAGGGTAAAGATGCGTAACATCTCATTTCACATTGGTCATTAACCTGCATGGGAAAGGATAAAGATCATTTAATGCTAAAATTAACAGTTCAATTACAGAAGTGATGCCCGGCCTATAGGCAAAACTTCACCTCTCATTCAAATATCATAGAAATGTGTTAAAGATTTTGTAACCATATTGCATAGTTGTGCTTCGAGTCAACTGTTTTATTTGTGATAATGCAATAAAAAATGGCAAAATGTACCAGAATTATTTTTAGCCAGGCTGTCATACAAATTATTTTTGGTGTTAAAAGATATAGATAGATAGATAGATAGATAGATAGATAGACAGATAGATAGATAGATAGATAGATAGATAGATAGATAGATAGATAGATAGATAGATAGATAGATAGATAGATAGATAGATAGATAGATAGATAGATAGATAGATAGATAGATAGATAGATAGATAGATAGATAGATAGATAGATAGATAGATAGATAGATAGATAGATAGATAGATAGATAGATAGATAGATAGATAGATAGATAGATAGATAGATAGATAGATAGATAATTATGATTGTTTTGAAGTAACCTGTAGCTTTAGTTCACCTTTTTTGGCAAATATTTTTGTCAGAGAAATACCTAAAAGTGTTAAATATTTACATATTCAGACACTTTGACCCAACCAACTTAAATGTTTTTTTTTTTTTTCCCCTAATGCAACCTTTTACACCACAGATTGAACACAATAAAGCAGTGCTTGATAATAGGTTGACTAAAATTGGTATTGGCTAAGTTTGCTAAACTGGTAGGTTGACTGTAATCCATTACATACCTTTCTATCAAAGTTATCTGACATTATCATAATGAATTTATTCTGACACACTTTAAATAGTTCTTGTCATACTTTATAAACATTTTATAAACGTTAGCGAATAAACTGTGGTAATTTGAGAAACCTTTTAAGGTGTCTAAATATATATATATATATATATATATATATATATATATATATATATATATATATATATATATATATATATATATATATATATATATATATATATATATATATATATATATATAGTACACACACACACACACACACACACACACACACACACACACACACACACACGGTTTAATCAAACTTGTATAGGGTCAATAAAAACAAATATCCTCTCTGCACATGTTTGGCCACTACTGTACATGAATGCATAAGTCACGTTTAGTTTTTATATTTCACTACGCATCCATCCACCACTTCACCGCAAGTCTATAGGGCCTCCCTGTGGTGAATGCAGAGAATACACACACTTTTTCTTGATACATTTAGCTGTCAATCTCCTGCAAATGAAGTTAATATTCAATGGAGATTTATACACCAATTACATCATTGCATATTTAATAATTTTCAGCCATGATGTAGGCTTCTGAATCACACACACACACACACACACACACATGCACACACACACACACAAAGGTTTTCTTGGTGCAAACTAAAAACATTATTTTGTCTTTCATTAGGGTAAGCTTAGAAATATGTCTATAAATATATAATAAAAGTTCAAAATAGGCCAGTCTGCATTATGTATGTTCAAATGCTGTAATTCTCCATGACGAAATTGGCCTTTGAAAGGCTCAGCACAGAAAATCTATTTTTGAATCCATCCATTCCTTTTCCTGCACAGAGTTCCTGTGGGAGGGCCACTATAAGGCATGGGAAAGTTTTCTTTCCCTCACTTGTTTCTTTTTTCTGATTAAGCGGCTGTGCTTCGACCACAAGTGCTTTTACAACTCTCAGTGGCAAAACTGTCCTCACACGGATAACAGAAGATAAACACAAAACAGGGTTGACAGGTAAGAGCTCATATATGATAAACTGGGGTTTAGAGTGTAGTCTACTGTAACTATGTAATAATAATAATTAAAAAAAACAATATATTTAACCTGCGCTGCCACAATATAATGACTTTTAATAATGAACTAATTACATCACATAATGGGTGACATATCTGTGTGCATTATATTATCATTATAAATGAAATATTTCATTTTGAACAATATATTTATATTTGAATATTTCATGAACTTTTGAACTGTTGTATTTAAACTTATCTTGTACTGTCTCTGATGGTGATGGTAGAAAGAAAGAAAGAAAGAAAGAAAGAAAGAAAGAAAGAAAGAAAGAAAGAAAGAAAGAAAGAAAGAAAGAAAGAAAGAAAGAAAGAAAGAAAGAAAGAAAGAAAGAAAATTAGAAAAATACTTGAGACGTTTCTGAAAACTGTTTAGTGCTGTTTGACAAAGATAAATACTGATAACCAGATTTCTGGCAGCGTTAAATGATGAGAACTACATTTTTTTGTAAATTCATATTTCTTTATTATATAAGACATAACAGCTTCAGACATTTCTTTAGGCTAAAAAAAGTAAAAGAGCAAAATCTATTTAAGATAACCCCTTAAGCCAAGACACAGAGGAAGAACTTTTTAGAACAATTTGAAGAGTTTCGAACAGATCTGCCTGGTGTGCATGTAGGCGAATGCAAACAAACCAGGCCTTCAGCCAAAAGAAATCAGAAAATAAGCAAACTGATAAGAAGTTTGCTAACTAGCAACGGGATGTTTACACAAATGCGAATCATTTCAAAAGGTTAATGCTGCGGCCAGAGTCCCATGGGCTTTTCTATGAAAAGAGACGGGCTTTCTCGTTAGAAGTGCATGCTTGATTACACGTTATTAAACTCTCTGTCCAAGAGAACTAACGCTCGCTGCACAGAGGCCAAAGCTGGTCATCCATGCTTTATCCTCGCTAGCATTGTTTTGAGGGTCATTTAGCCTCTATTGCTGGTGCAGCTACAGTGTGAATTGCTTGCGAAAGTATTCAAACCCCCTTTTTTTTGGGCATTTTGTGTTTATTTAATTTACATTGCATGCATAAGTATTCATACTTTTCCGGGACACTTGAGATTTAGCTCAGGAGCATTCCAATTTCACTTGTAGATGTTACTACACTTCAAGTGGAGTGTGCAAATTCAGTTGAATCGGTATGATTTGGAAATACACACACCTTCAGTAAAAGGTCTAACAGCTGCAAATTCATATCAGAGCAAAAACCAAGCCATGAGGTCAAAAGAACTGTAGAGCTCAGAGACAGGATTGTATCAAGACGCAGATCTGGGGAAGACTACAAGAAATGATTCTGTATTGAAGGTTCACAGTAGCATGTAGCCTCTGTAATCCGAAGTTTGAAACAACCAGGAGTTTTTCTAGAGCTGGCCAAACTGAGCAATCGATGGAGAAGGGCCTCTGCGACCAAGAAGCTGATGGTCACTCTGGTTGAGCTCCATGATCCCATATAAGGAGATGGGAGATATTTCAACAAACGTCACTTGAGCACTCCACCGATCTGGTGTGTGTTTCCCACAAACATCATTAGCCAACTATGGTTGCAAATTCCATCGTTATCAACTTAGGAACATAGAGTTCAACCAGTTTGTTTTCCAAAACCATAGTTCCAACGAACATTCGCAAACAGCATCGCTGTTGTTTGGCTGCATCGACAGATCTCCTCCTGTGGTTAGAAGCACAGTTTCTTGTTTGCTTTCTTGTTTTCTTCAACGATGCAATGTCCTATGGTAGTTAAAAGACAACTCTGGTGAAAAATGAACCTAGGGATAATTAACACATGGTTACAGAGTAGATCGTTCTCTGGGATACGTTTGTTTTCTAAGATGGCTCTTGTCTATGTATGCGATCTTCTCTGTAATTGTGTGTTAATTTTCACCAGAGTTGTACTTTAAGCAGTGAGTTAAGTTGTTGTTTGGGAAACGCACCCCTGGGCTTAATGCAAAGTTGTCAGATTTAAGCCTCTCCTCAAGATGCATAAAATTTGCACAAAATAAAAAAATAAATTCACCCAAATGACTCTCTCAGACTGGCCTGATGAACCTCAGTTCCAATCATTGTGTATGGAGGAAACCAAGCACTGATCAGCACCTGAACAATACCATCCCAACAGTAGTGTGGTGGTGTGGTGGTGGCAGCATCATGTCATGGGAGTGTTCTCCAGCGATAGGGAATTTCCTTCATAGAAGGAAAGCTCAACGTAGCAAAATATAGACAGTTAGCTTTAATGAAGTCCAGAGCATTCAGAACCTCAGACTGAGCAGAAGGTTGGAATACTTCCCAAAAGAACAATGACCCTACGCAAACATCTAAGACAATGCAAGAGTGGTTTTTGGACAACTCTGTGAATTGTCCCTGAGTGGCCAAGCCAGATCCCGAACTTGAGCCCGATCAAAGATCTTTGGAGAAACCTGAATGATTGTCCACCGATGGTCCCCATTCGACTTAACCGAAGATCCTGAGAGGATCTGAAGGGAAGAAGTTAACAGTTTGGATGTTATGTACTTTTTCAGTGTTTCCTTTTGTAATAAATACGCAAAGCTGTCACAGATCTGTTTTTTACTTTGTAATTATGGTCTATGGATTGTAGAAAAAAAAAAACTTTTCTTTTTTTTAAAGGGAGCAACATAAAATGTGAAAAAATGAAGGGGTTTTAATTATTTCGCAAGGCACTGTATATACACACACTTATTTACTTTATTTATTTATGGTCATATGATGAGCTACATATACAGTTTATACATTAAGGACCATTGAATGGGCTGAGACTGGAATTTAATGGGTTTGCGTTTATTTATTTATATATACAGCTCTGGTAATATATATATATATATATATATATATATATATATATATATATATATATATATATATATATATATATAGGGTGCTAATATTTTTTTACATAGGCCACATTTTCAAATGGCTTTTGAAATCACTTCACTACATTTTAAAACTGATCATAAAAGTTTCTCACCTCACCAAATGTACAAATTGCCCATGATAAATAAATAAATAAATAAATAAATAAATAAATAAATAAATAAATAAATAAATAAATAAATAAATAAATAAATAAATAAATAAATAAATAAATAAATAAATAAATAAATAAATAAATAAATAAATAAATAAAATAAGTATGCTGCCAGATGCACCCTGCATCTGTTACTGCAGAAAAAAGAAAAGAAAAAAAATTTCCAAAAAAGATTCAGTCTGTTCCCTATTAAATCTGGACAACCATGATCAGACACATTATCTATGAGGTGGTCTTAAGAGTGACTCATGCGGTTTATTATGTCTATTTGGATAATCTAGAGGAAAATCAACATGTTTCTATTTATGGTGCATATAATCAAGCCTGTATTTCTGCCTGTGCAGAGGATGTCCAGAGCTGATTGGGGTTTTCTGGAGCACCTGCTAGAGGAAGGTCAGGAGTACTCAACGGGCGTGGGGCGCGTGTGGCTGACCGTGCTCTTCCTCTTCCGCATACTTGTGCTTGGCACGGCGGTGGAATCTGCATGGGACGACGAACAGTCTGACTTCGTCTGCAACACCAAACAGCCTGGCTGTGAGTCCGTCTGCTATGACAAGGCCTTCCCCATCTCCCACTTCCGTTACTTTGTTATGCAAGTCATCTTCGTCTCAACACCGACCATTTTCTATTTTGGCTATGTGGCCTTGAGGACTAGAGATGAGAATAGGCAAGAGGAGAAAACAGAGGAGGAGGGCAGACGACAAAGACATAGAAGAAACAATGACTGCAAGTTGGAGGTAATAAAAGAGGAAGATGAAGATGGCGAGCAGAAAGAAATGCATAAGAACCGCAAAGTCCCAGAACCTCTAAAGCTCAAAGGGAAACTGCTGTGCGCTTACGCGGCGAGCATAGTGCTGAAGGTTCTCATTGAAGTTAGCTTCATTCTAGGTCTATGGTTCTTTTATGGGTTTGTAATCAAGGCTAAGTATGAGTGTGAGAGGTTTCCCTGTCCTCACACGGTGGACTGTTTTGTCTCACGGCCCACAGAAAAAACTATCTTTACCATATACACGCAGATCATCGCCATGGTGTCTGTTCTCCTAAATGTTGTGGAGCTTTTCCATCTCCTTCAGTTAGCGATAACACATCGACTAAAAAAGATATATCAGGGAGAGAAGGAGATTAATAAACTTATTAGAGGGGCTTCTTCTAGAACAAGACCAGCTAAAGAGCAACTACCATCATTTGAGGAAAGAAACCATCTCTTTCTTCCTGTAGCTCACGATGGCTACCCTGCATCAGGGTTGAACTGGAACAAAAAAGATCCTCCCTTAGCAGAGGACATGCTCCCTAGTTACTCAAATTGCATAAGCAATGTAAAACCTGCCATAAACAAAAAACATCTTCATAAAAAACACAATACAGAAGACAAACCGAGACATTATGTATGAAGAGCCCAAAATGAGAACCAGGGCTTCATTTTGGGGAACAGTCATGCAAATGGACATTAGTGGTTTACTGTACATTCAAGAGCCATTTCCTTTGTTTAGATAGGCAGGGAAATGGGCTGTGCCTTGGGATGAACTGTCTGTTGTGATCTGTGGCCAAACACAGGAGCCTCTCAAGTAGTGATTAGTTCTGAGAGGCTCAAGGTCAGGAAATACTCAAACGTCTGAGCCAAAGAGAAACAAGCACAATGACTAAAAATGCCAAAGCGAAGGGTGGGCTCAAGCCAAGCGCTGAACTGAATGATTGATATGGTACAGATAAGGTAGTACATAATGTTGTGTACTCGAGAACAAAATCTACTTCTGTACTTGGAGACAAAATTATACCAACCAACTGTATGTAGGCATTAAAATTTATTTAATAATTATTGTATATGATATTTCATTTAATATTTATTGTCATTAATTTCATTAAAGGATTTTGACAACTGAAATGATTAGCTCTTTGCTAGAGTGTGTGCGCATGTGTGTCTATATATATATATATATATATATATATATGCACTGCAATTCCACTTGGAACCATTCATATCAATTTCATCAAACTAATTACGCTTTTATATGCGTAATCTTAGTTCTCAACAGGAAGTTAGATATTTCCTGTGAATTTGCGAGACTTCCGTTTAGTCACTAAATAACTTGAAGAACAAAGTACAGTAAACAGTAAAACTATTTGTGCAGAAAAAGAAAAAAAACAGTACGTTTTCATTATAAAGATCTTCATTTGTGTTCCGAAAATGGAAGTCTTACGGGTTTAAAGCGACATGAGGGTGAATTATTAATGATAGAATATTACATTTTTGAGGTGAACTAACTCTTTTATGTCTTTATAATAAAATTAAAATAAACAAAAGACAGAGTTTAGTTTAATGTAGTGTAGTGTCCCTACGAACAATGCATTTGAATTACCTGTATTATGGTTGTGTCTATCAACCTTATTTTTAATATAATTTTCCAGTAATTTTAGATTTAGAAAAACACGCTGCTCAATGTTATGTAATCATAAACTAAGAGTTTTCTGTCGCTCCATTGACAGCCTACACAACTACCCCTTTCAAGCCCCAGAGAGGTAGTAAAGACATCATTGAAGTAATCCATCCCATCCCTAAAGCGCATAAAAACTTGTTGGAGATTAATATTTTGTAAATAATGCTGTAACAAAAATGTTCTGCACAAACAAAGCACTAAATTAAGGTTAAACCACTGGCATCACATGGATTAATTTTATGATGTCTTTATACCTTTCTGGGGCTTGAGAGTGGTAGTTGTGTAACCTACACTTGACCCGTTCTGAGAGGGATTCGAACCGGGGTCTTTGTGTGGGAGGTGGGCACGCAAACATGGATGCTGCAGGCTGTAACCATATAGTCGCTAACGCGCCTCTTGAGATCAGGGGATAAGGTTTACACGCACAGCTCTTACTGGCCTACGTTACACTCAACCATCTAAACATCATTCCCATCCGGGTCATGGCACCAAATGTAACCAATCCTACTCGACCCGTTCCAAGTGGGATTCAAACCAGGGTCTCTAGCTAACAAATGCTAGCTTGCCTCTTGATGCCAGGGAAGTGAGATTTAAAAGCACAGCTCTTACTGGCCTACGTTACAGTCGCGTAGGATGTCAACGTAGGGACAGAAAGCTCTCAGATTGCATTAAAAAGATCTCCATTTGTGTTTCAAAGAAGAACATATGTCTTACAGGTTTGGAACAACATGAGAGTGAGTAATTAATTGCATACATTTTATTTTTGGGTGAACTAACCAAAACAAATCTGGAGCCACTGCCATTTTAAGTGTCCTCATGACCATATAACCAATATAAACTAATTGGAACAGTTGCCAGATTCATGTGCACCTGTTCGGATAAAACTGAACATGCTTCAAGTGCAACTCGCAAAATATCTTACTTTTAAAGTGTCACAAAATGTAACTAAAATTTCACCACAGGCACTTTTTTTTGTCAATGAGCCTGGGTAATATACAACTGCATCATACTAGATTAGCACACTGTATTTTAACATTCACAAACTCTGCAAGTACCTACAAAGTTATTTATTCACGTGAGCAGTTCCCTACTAAACACTTCATAACACTGAAAACATTTTTAAAAGTTCAATAACCTTCATTAACCTCACAGTGATGTTATGTTTTGGTTGTGTCAAATGATTTCAGAACTTTTCAGAGTAGATAGCTTCCCTATATCATCAAGACCTTCACTTTCCTGTCTTATGAATACAGAACATTCCACAGCAGTAACTAATTCTTAGCAATTTTGAGCAGTCTCAACAATGATAAGCACTTATCTGTAGCAGGAAAATGGGAATGATGGGTACTTTACAAGGTGGGACAGTTTCTTCCGGAAAGGGTTGAATAAAAACAATACTAAGAAAAACAAAACAGTGCTCAACAGTGCTTTTCCGCTCAAAAGGTATGTTTTGCTGGCTAATGGAAATAGTGTTTTATTAGAGGGTGTTATCTGCGCTGTTGGGCTCCAGTCTATGAAAGATTAATGAGATTTGTGCTTGTGGGGTTGCCAACCATAACCTGTCTTTGCCCAATGCAAAGTTCTTTCTATCGCAGCTGGCCTGCACGAACAGTTAGCCTGTCATCTCTTGCCAATACAAGGCATCAGAGGTGATACACAAGATGTGTGGGTCAGCAAACAGCTGGTGAGGACTGAACTCTTTTGTTTCTCTCAGATTCCAAGCAAGAACAGAAAGACAGCGAACACGATGCTGACTGGTGATATCAAACTCTCTATATCTGATAGAGCCATTTAGGGTGGAAAAAAGCCCTTGTTCTGGAGCGTTTGCTTGTTTTTCTTTAGACTACCACCTACAAAAGCTGAACATGGAGTTGCCAGCTGCACTTTAATGTGCCCACACATGCATCAAATAGACTAGCAAACTTATTTAAACTAGGCAAACAGATGTCTGTCATTTTAGATAAGAAAAAAGCCTCGAAAAGTCATGGATGCCTGCTCTCATCAAACCATTAGGAGGTTACTTCGCTGAATAGTCTTTTTTTTCAGACAAAGGTCATTCTATTTGTGAAACCCAGCAGGGACACTGCCTGCCAGCTTGCCCTTAGGTGATTTGCAAAGAGTAGCGACAATGAAAATGAGCTGCCACTCTTGCGGGCGCTTCCTGCATCCTGATATTGTTGTTCCAACCACTGATGTGTTTCCTTTTCCCTGCTTACCAACCTCACACAGGACATACAGACAGGTTTTAAAGTACTCTGTGAACTGTATGTACCTTAGAAGCTGCAGTATGTGCTGTGCTCGGACCATGTGTGGGTGTTTTCTGGACGAGAGGTGGCTTTGAGTGGCCAGTCAACCTGCTTCCCATGGGGACTTAAGACTGAGTGCCAAACTTCAGGGGATCTGAAGGCCACGGTATCAGGCAAATATGCCAATGTATGCGGTGCAAATCGGTCACGTGTATTTCCTGCCAGCTGAACTGATTAAAAACCATGTCTTCTCAGCAAGAACCACAACAAGAAGTCAAAAAAAAAAAAAAAAAACGCTCCACAGAAGGAAAACAGAGGCCTAAAAATAACAAGAATGTTTAGTTAACGCATTGCCATTGAAAATGAGTGTGCTCGTGTTTCCGCAAAATTAAATTACACCGCCGTTTTAAGTCTTTGATTTTAACAAGTCTTTTATAACATGGTAATTTACGATACTCAATAGTTAAAGGGATAGTTCATCCAAAAAATGAAAATTCAAACAAACCTGTCTGCCATTATTTTGTGAAAGATATTTTAAAGGATACACACATTGAAAGAGAACCAATGTTGTTTAAACCCCACTGACTATCAATGACTTTAGGTATCAGGAACTAATTTAAAACAAAACTTTGGTTTATAGAACAAATGCCCAGCTGGTGGTCAAATAAACTCATAGTTAACTGATCATTAACTTAGGCCGTTTACACTAATGCGTTTTAGTTTTAAAATGGCGTTTCATTCCTTCAACGATTGTTTTTATTGCGTCTCAGAGTGCTTTCACACCCGAGTTCGATTGCTCCCCCCACATGAGTTCACATGAACTGAACCTTTTTAAGCGGACTCGGGTATGGTTCGCGGGTGCGCACCCGAGTTCGGAATATCGCGTTGGTGCGAGTACCAAAAGTGCTAGTGAAAGCACCCTCAGAAACGATCTGTCTACACTGCACAAATGAAAACGCATTTCACATGAACGTTCATGCACACTGGGCATGCGCGCAAGTGTAAACAGTTGTCTCTTGAGCATGTAGACATTACATTATACTGCAGCATTATACTGTATATAATAGTGCGTTTATGTATTTATGTTCATGTTTTTGCCGCGCGACTGTGAAAAAGCATTTACAAAAGCCTACGTTTTTGAGGTTTGAAAACACTGATGCAGCGTAGACAACAGGCGTAACCGTAGCAAAAGTTATGCGTTTTAAAACTAAAACGCACTAGTGTAAACGGGCTGAAGACCACCTGGAGGAAATAGCTTATCTGCTTCCTGATTTTCCTATTGGTCATTCCAGGCAATGGCTAAAATGCTCGTTCAGCTTTACAATGGAGCAGCAGCGGGTATTGTTACATTGTTTTTGGTGAAATCCCACCTGCAGTGTTCCAATGTGTCATGGCCAGATCTTCAAATGGTGAATTATGAACAAGGAAAATACTAAATTAAATAATTTTACACTGATTTTGTAACTAGGTGTCTCTATGTGGTTTTTAGTGCATTGTAATGTGGTTGCAAAGGTGTTCTAAGCAGCCCATTACCATGATATAGGTATTGAAAAATACTTCTTGAAAAAAAAACTTGTCTTCAAGTCTTTTTTTAAACTCATTTTATCACATTAACAGCTCATCTCAAAAAGAGAAACAGATGAGTCCGAGTACATTGCTTCTTAATCTAGATAAGGAGGCGATCAGATTGTAAACAGTAATGCAGGAAAGATGAGTCATATGGTAAAACAACATCTTGACTAAAAACCATAACTTTTTTCAGGCTTAAAGCAATAATAATAATTGGCATTTTCCCCCAGTCTTCAATATGCCATTTTTTTGTGATTACATTTTTTGTTGTTTTTGTGATTTTGCAATTGTGATTCATTCCACCATAAAATTATTAATATCAATGTCTGAATTTCATTTCTTGCCAATAATAAGGTACTTTAAGTAACATTATTGTGATTCATTTGATAAATCAAAGTATCAATATTAATAATCAATATTTAAACTTTATGTCTCACCCCCATATCATATTTTTTTCTTGCACATTTGCCAAAGCAAGTAGTAAGACACATCAACTACACTTCTTAGTTCAATATTTAGTAAATTATCTGAAATGGGACAATGAGGTATTGATAATACCCTAGGGTCCCATTCTGAGGGAAATGGAATCAGTCTTGAAACTCTCCAAAAGGGTTCAAAGGGGGACAGAACAAACTAGTTATGGGAACTGAATAGTTGAGCCTATGGGAAAGGGGAGGATTTAGAGTGTCTCTCCATTGTTTTTTGTCGCTGATTGGAATCTACAGTGAATAATTATGATGTAATTGTGCAGAAAGGCTGTACACATCCTGACTAAAGGGCTGAGAGAGGCCGACAGGCGTCGTTCCTTCTTCCTATCACTCAGGAACAATAGGGCTGTATGTCCTCTGGGACAAACTAGCACCTTTCCAGCACCAAACCCACAGTCTCCTACCTGGTTAGGCACAAACAAACCAGACAACATATCCTCTCTCACACAACTGCTGGACGTACAGGAATAGGAGCACTCGTACAAATACAGCAGTCAGCAGGACATCTGACCCATATTCTCCAAAGGCTGCTCAGAGAGTATGTTTCAAATGCTGTCTGAGCAATCACAATGATTGCTTTTATTGACTAAAGTAAAACTAAACATTTCAAAACAGACTGAGAATTAATCAAACTGTACTCTCTGTACTATCAGGTCAAATGTTTTTTGTAACCAGGAATATGGGGCTTCATGATGACTTCAAATGATGTACAAAAAGACAAAACAAAAATTGAAATAGGCCAAACTAAAACATGACACACAGTTAGTACATACAAACATGTTTCAAAGCACTGAAAAATTCATACACATTTATAAAAATGTTTTGGGAATTTTATAATGTGAATTATAAAATTATAAAAATATGAATATGCATTTTTATCTAAAAAGTAAAAGCTCTAAAATGTTTTATCAGGTATAAAATTGAGTTAAAAAAAATTGTAATCCTTGTCTAATTCATAACAAACAAGAAAAGTCATTGACAATTTCCCCCACATTCAGCATAGAAAATAACACTGGCAGGACCTGTTAAATGTGGAACAAATCTTACATTTAGTTTATAATGATGTAAATGTTTTAGGGCTGACTTGAAGCCATTCAAGTGCAATATTTCTTCAAACATAACCTTTTATAGAAAACAGTTTTGGGCAGACAAGCTGACGATGCCTGGTTTGAGCATTTATGCTGATATAAATCTAGATCAGCACTCATAAAGTTTCAATGTTAAAAGCTTGTTGGCAACAGAGAAGCAAAACCTTTGCTGGAAAATGTTAGGGTAACCTCTATTACGTACACTCTGGGAATTTGTAATATCTTGCTCTTCTGGTTTCTATTAATCAAACTGCGTGCTGAAAGAAAAATAATTTGCATCACAGAAAACAGGCAAAGCATCAGTCCAATGAAATATATGAAGTAAATGCACAACATTTTTATGCACAATATATACAGCTACAATCAAAATGTTTAATTGTCTATAATAGTTTAGTGGCAAATTAAAACTGATAATGTCAATATATAATGTGCTTTTGAATTACAGGATTTTTATGTCATAATTATTCAACCCGTTTCAAACGCTGCTGCTTTAAGGTCACTTGTATGGGATGGTATGTGTTAAAACACAATTAAGCCTTTGGAAAATCTATAACAAAACGTGTGTTATTATACATTCATACATTTAGCTCATGCATGTACTGAAGATGAGTAGCAAATACTGCCAAACCAAAGGTTCTCTCACAAAATTACATTAGAAAGTCTGTGGCTACAACAAGATTTCCAAAACACTAAAAGTTCCTATAGACACGGCTGGCAAACTTATTAATTTTTAATTTTTGTTGTAACAGAAAACCACTGCAGGTTTTTGAAGAAAAAGTACATTAGCATTAAGGGGAATAAACTGTTTGATCATAGCAACAGAGATAACCCTCAATTTACTGCTAAAGACCTGATCAAAGGAGGAAAAGATATTTCAATGCAGAGTATAAGAAGAACACTAGACGAGCATGGCCTTCATGTTGGGTCATCTTACCGAATGCACTCGAACAAGAAGAACATAAAAAGCCAACGTGAATATGCTAAAATGAATGTGGATAGACCTGTGGAGTTCTATGTTCATTGATTATTATGTTTCTATTAGGGATGCAACAATACAGTTAGTCCACGCCACGGTTCAATACATACCTCGGTTTTTAACCACGGTTTTCAGTTCGGTTCGTTTTTTTGCTATTCTATTCTTAGGCGACAGGAACAGAAAGAGGTTAAGAAGAAAATGTTTTTTTTTATTGTAATACTCTTTCTTTATTTTACTTTAAAGACTTGAAAAACCTTACTTAAACTTAACTTTTAAACAAAACTTGTACACATTCCTTGTGTATTGTATGATTTAAAATAAATGCATATATAAAAATGTACAGTGGCAGCACAGAGATTTACAGTAGCATTTAAGTATGAAAATGGATGAATAAAGGCTAAAATTAGACTCAAATTAAAACTACACAGTCTTCAATATACAATATACATTGACTGAAAGCTACTGTATATACATTATTCAAGGGCAGTGAGTGATTTTTCTCTTTGTTTTTAGTTGTTTTATTAAACATAACTTTAGAGGTGAACTATCCCTTTAAAAACAAGTGTTCACAATCACTAGGCTGCGCTGCTAAGACCTGCTCGCATCTCACATACAGACACACGCGATTTTACTTTCACTTTAGACATAACCGACTGTGATTATATATGTTAACCTTGTGTGTATTTGACAGTATTAGCACAGTGATACTATTTAGTCCAGTAATCACGTGTTACACAGGCGCACGCACTCAGTGCATGTAAACCCCGAATTAAATGTTTAACCAGCAATACTTTAAAACATGGCTAAACATGGATATTTGCTCATATCAGCGTGTAGACGCACAGGCACACTAAAAAAAAAGGCGAAATAAACTGAGAGGAATATTTCAAATAGAAAATTTATAAATATTTATTAAAAAAAATGATAAATAATTCATTAAATGCGAAACCGAGAAAACAATTCACAAGCACGTATTTCACAAGCACGTATTGAACCGTTAATACCGCACCGAACGGTTTAATATTATAGTTAGAATTGTGGAATCCCTAGTTTCTATCATGCTTTATGTTTGGCAGCAGTTCTTTATAGCCCTAAATGATGGAGTGTGTAACTTTTCATTTCTTAAACAACCATGTAGGAAGACACATCATGGCCATATTCCAGGATGACAATGTCAGGATTCATCAGCTCAAATTGTGAAAGAATATTTTGGAGGGAGCATAAAGATTCGTTTTCACACACACTGTTAAAAAAAAAAGGCAAATTTTGAACTTTTGCAGTACAATCGACTTGGATGTTTCAGTTATTTCAACTTAATGTTAAACTGACTTTAAAAAATGAGTTACATCTTGTATAACTAATAAAAAAAAGTTTAACATTTCTTAACTTATTTTGATGAGTTAAAACAATGTAAAAACATATGTTGTCATAACTTATTTAACATATAATTTTTTACAGTGCATTAATTGGCACCTCTGAGTCCAGACCTTAAATTCATTGGAAGTGTTTGGGATGTGCTGGAGGAGACTTTACAGTGCTTGACTCTTGCATTGTCAATAAAAGATCTGGACCAAAAAAATTGATGCACTTCTTGATGGAAAATCATCATAACATTTATTTCCACCAGGAGCCAAAACAGAATCTAATGCTGCCATGTTGTATGGGAATGTCAGATTGTAGCTTTTTGATGCAATGCAATAAAAATGCTCTGTATCAAAATATTAATGTATGAAATGTCTATTGCATTGTCCTACAAGGGTAATCTAATTCAAACTTTTAATTGAAGCAAAAACATACATCACAGCTATAGTTTAGTTTGATTAATAAATAAATGATAAAGGAAGTGGAAGCCCCAGAGTTAATTTTTGACTGGAATGAAAACATTACTGTGAAGGATAGTGTGTTATTAGATTGTATGTTGGTTATCAACAGTCCAGTTGTTCAGCTGATGAATAGTTTTTCCATAAAGGAAAAAAAACCCTTGACCTTATAAACTCGATGAAACGGTTTTAAAAGATGCATGAAAGATGTAAAAATTACATGATCTAGGACCTTTATACATAAATGGCATGCTATTGTGAAGTCTATAGTCTGTCCCTCACAATGTCATTTTCATCTGTGTTAAATTCAATATGGCGTCTAACCTGGATATGGTCAATCGTTGTGCAATGCAATTTGCCAAATTCATTTAAGCTGGAAAGATCATGCCACAAACATTACCAAAAGGTAAGTATATCTGTACATTTATTATGAACAGCCTCCCACACACTTTTACCATATTCACATCACATTTTAACCATAATGATGCTTAGGAAACCACTGCATGCATAATAATCCCTGCAATAGTACGAGTTCACTATACTGCACATGTAAATGGTTTCAAAACGTACAGATAATTCGTTTAAAATGAGATCATTCTTTTGTTTCACATTTTCATAGTGAGTCCTTACATAAACCGTAAAGATTAACACTGTGGCCAAACTTTGCTTTCATTCCTCACTATTCACAGTGTCTATTATTACTAATTAGCCGAAGACCACAAAGACGGAGCTTATATGAATTTCTAAAGTGTTCAGAATCTGAATAACTTCAGCTACCCAAAGTTTAAACATTTCAAACATTTTCTAGCCCAACGGAAGAGTTGCCTTGCATAGATGCACTTTTATTCAAGCAGACACAAACTTAACAAAGGTGGTCTTTCTTTGAGCTTCAGTCTCATGAGCATATGACAGGGAGCACGGATGGAAAAAAGTATTAAAGCTTTCCAAGTTAGGACTTTTATAGTCATGTGTCAGCGTGCCTAAGGGCAGAAGATGAATATTGAAAAGTCTCAAAGAATGAAAGTTGTAAAATATTCTCTCAGCAGTCAAGTTCCACCAGCTGGCCTGGTAAATATTACAGCAAGAATCCATTTAATTAGTACGGCAGAATGAAGTGGCATAGGAGTGGACTTGAAGTCCCACACACACAAAAAAAGTTTCTCGATGAAGTTCTCATCCCTAGGGCCGTGAAGGGTGACAAATGAGCCGAAAGTTTGAGAAGTTGCACATCATTATATTGTAATCTTGCAGGACTTCATGACATTTAGTTAAACTTAGCTCTTCTCCGGTCGGTTTCTTTCCAGCACTGCCCTTGGTGTGAATTCTAGTTTGTCTTTCAGGCTGAGGACCTTTGTACTGTCCTGACCGGTCAGTTCCTCTAATTTCCTATCCTCCCGTAGCTCTGCAATGCCCCTCTCTTCTCCTGGGGCATTTGGGGTGCCCCTGATAAACCACTCAAGCTGATATCCAACAGCTCCCACCACAAAGGCCACTGGGAAGGTCACATAGGGTGCATAAGTGCGCATGACAGTCCAGACCACTGGCCACATGGTTGCACTCAGAAATACACCTGGAAAAATAAAAATAAAAAATCAGTTCCATTCCTAGAAGGTTATTTACCTTTGACAAGTTGACAACGCATCATTACTCTGTTAACAGATGTCAAATAAAATGATTACAAATACAACCAAGGAAGCCATACTGTAAATATCGTTTTTATAGGGCAGACGGAAGGAATCTAATGACAACTAACTTACACACACAAATCTCTCAGATATTTTTGTTGTTGTAAAGTTCACAAACAATTACAAATATAAGTAACACGTTGAATTAAACATACGATTTTGACGTAAAAAAGCGACAAAACTTTCTTTTTGTTCTGGTCAAGTGTACTCCAATAATGCTTGTTTTATTTACATATTTGGGAAACAAAATCGCTCGACCTAACTATAAAAAGCCATGCAACTGTTACAAGGGTACCGGTGTCAAAGCATGAGGTGTGAAATAGCGCAATAGAAATACATAATACGACATACTGTAACTTGTATAGATACTGAAAACGCTGATGATGATTTAGTGAGTAATAATTCATACAGTCGTTCAATCATTCGCGCGGGCGTTTATAAAATATCATGACTGTACATACCTCTTATCACTAAGCGATTTCACTTCCTGCCTCGTTGCGTCAGCGTAAGCAACAATCTTATTGGTTATTAGTGTACGTCAGAATGACGTTCGCAGGTCTGATTTGTCCAGGAAGGGAAAACAAGTTTAATGCATGATGGCCTGGTAAAGCAATGCTGACACCCAGTGACCAATGCTAAATGTGTGCGTTTGTCATGAACTTAAAGCTTAAGTTATTTTTAAATAAGTATGAATATAGTGTAGTCAATTAGACAATATATTCGATTTAAACTAAACATTAAAAACGTTAATAAATATAGATTATACAAAATGTGAGAATACTTCACAATTTCGACATACAAATTTGTTTTTCTTTTTTTTATTGTAAGCAAAACAACAAGAAAAAGGGTGGAGGCAGTTACAATTGTTGGCATAAATATTATCATATAAAAAAATGCTTCTGGGAGGGAGAGCTGAACAAATGTCCTTTTCAAGAATTCATAATCATTCAAGCTTTCATGTTTTGCTAATATTCAAAAAGCACAAAAATTTTCATTTTTAACAAAAAGAAAATCAAAAGTATTCATACTTTCATGAAACACCCATTCATTTGTATATAGTGCTTGTTGCATAGCTAATGGCAATTTATTCACATGTACCACTGATAATTTTGGCATTAGTATAGTCTTGAATAACTGCATTACATATTTGTATAAAGCAGACGACCAATTCACAATGGCAGACTCTTGCGATGAGTGCTATATTTGGCTAGTTGGCAATGTTTAATGAATGTAGTTTTCAGCTCATTGTGGAGAAATCAGGGTGAGCTGCAGTGAAAGGCACTGTTGAGGGGGTGAATTGTTGTGCCTCACATTCAGAGTCAGGACCTTTTCCGAATTGCTGATGCAGTTCTTTACATCAGTCTGGTAACAGCACCAGACAGGAAGTCTTCATAACTCAATCTCACGTTGCCAGTCATGCCGGTGTCTTTTTCGCGGAAGGCTTGGGTCATGCTCTGGAGCTGCGTGCACACCTGAATGAAGCGGTCCAGCTGGAGAACCCCGTTCATACCATGTGCGGAGTAACGATTCACCAGTTCCTGAATAAACTGAGGACTCAGGTTGTAGCCCATCTGAGATAGTGCTAAAAAAAAAAAGAAACAAATGGGTAAATAAAAGCATTACATTTACACCATAGGCTACCTTTTTTTTTTTTTTTAAGCTACACTGTGTAACTTTTTTAGTTTATTCTTAGCTAAAAACACTTAGTTCTTTCAAAAATATATGTGCTCTTTAATGTATATTTACTTCTTTCAAGTAATAAAGTATTCTCATAAGTTTATAATATGCCACTTAAAATACATACGGGTGAGGGGTTCGGATGCAGGTCGCCATGTTGCCCCTCCATCTTGAAAGTACAGTAGCCAAAGAGGGACAACCCATAAATTCAAGCTTCGCCTTTCACGTTTTAACACTCGATGGCACCGTGTCGAATGTGAAGAGGGGGATTGCCATGCTAATCTTGGACTAAATCAGCCACCGTAGGAGTTAAAACGAAATCGGAATTGAGAGGAACAGAAACTATTATTCACTGGATGGTCATATACCTTTTCACCACTAGATGGGGGAAAATATCACACAGTGTAACTTTAAAGAAGTCTCTGCTTACCAAGGCTGTATTTATTTGATCAATATAGTAAAAAAGTCATATTGTGAAAATATTCAGGCCTATTCACTTTTTTTTTATAATGGCTTATAGAATAGCTTTGTTCATACAAATAAGTCAATAAGTATAAAGAAAAGACAAAGCAAGATAACGTCTACAATTTTTAGCTTATTTAAAGAGCAATTTTTCATGACCGTTTTAATGAAATCAGCCCTACAAATAATGTATTCAGCTGCACAGGATTCGATGGGAAAAGGGGTTACAGCAGAGAACACAAGCTTTCCTAACAAACTTTCTGTGGCTGCCACATCTTGTACATGTGTGTGGTTCTGGTAAGCCCTAAGTTATTGGGACAGAATGTCCGACAAAGCAATATCTAAAATTCTTGTAAAATCAATGGAAGTCTATGCAATGTTCTCGCTAATATAGTCAAACAAGTGTGTGTGTGTGTGCGCGTGTTTCAAGCATACACTACCTACAAAGGTAGTGGCAAACCCTTCTATGTTTAAACAAATATGTTTTTTTCCAGGAAATGTTACTAATTAAAGTTATTTGTAATAATGATGTTTCTATTGTGTAAATTCCTGGAACTATAACAAGTAAACACATTCAACTCTTTGCAAAATATAAGTGAAATTATACTGTAAATGAATCATTGTATTTTGTTACATTGTATTTAAGGTAAAAAATATATATATGAATACTGTTCAGTTTCTCACACAAACTGATCGTTTCGTGTCTTAAGACATCAATGTATCACCGTGAGCCCCAGGATTTAATATGGATTCGTACGTCTGTGTTTTTTACTCTCATAGTGCCTCTCATAGAAAAACACCCCATTGACATGCATTATACGAGCAAAGGATGGAGTTAAAAATCTTCATTTGTGTTCTACTGAAGAAACAAACACAGCTACATCTTGGATGCCCTGGGGTAAGCAAAACAATATAAAATTATAACTGTGGGGTGACCTATCCCTTTAAAACTACTGGCAACTGGCTAGCAGGTTTATTAAGAACTACAACACAATGTTTGGTCTATATCTAATAGTTAGTATGACAATCTGACCCCTCATTGATGCAAATTAGAAAAGCTAATTCAAATAATGCAGTTTTTTATTTTCATTCAGAATTCCACATGGAGATACTGTACCATTCAAAAGTTTTTTTTTTTTTTTCTTTTAGTAAAGAATTTAATATTTTTATTCTAGAAAATGTATTTTAATCTGTGCTTAGTGACTACAACAGTTGTCATAACAGTGTGACTATGAGACCTTATCGTCAAACATGTTGTCTTGGGCCTTTCCGACCTCTAATTTACTCACCCTGGTGCATCTCATTGCTGTTAATTGATCCCGATCGGTCCCGGTCGAACTGCTGGAACATTGCCCTCCACTGCTGCAGAAACTGCCACAGTGCAGAGAAACCATATACATCTACGCGGCCGGATTTGGTCTTGTCAAACATATCTGGAAATGAAGACAAATCACTGATTCCTGCTTCAGTTTCCTTCAGCACTGGAGATGTAATCAGATGACCTCTATTTTTGTATTGTTTTTTGACATTGCGGCATTCTGAATTTAGTTATATGGTGATAAGAGCATCCATTCAGTAATTTGCCCGCTGTCAAGATGGTTATGTTAACAATGGCAGCACTCACTGAGCATCATAATGCAGGTTTCATCATTGAATGTGGAGTTGTTGGAATTCATGAGCGCTTGCTTCAGCTCTTTTCCGTTAATGTAGCCACTATGATCTGTATCCACAGAGGAAAACCACTGGTAGGCCTCAGGGTTCACACCAGGAGGAATGTTACCTACAACATGAAAACGGCCAACATTAGTGAGTTAGATGCAAATACATTTTCAGCATATTCCAGCACGAGATAATTCAGTCAGTTAAACACATACCACCTCACCACAGGTCAAAATAGTATGTGATAATGAAAAGATGACACAAAAGTGCAATATTTCACTGCAGACATACAAAATATTAGCATTATTTTTGGTATATGCTCTAATCCTTTCCATTGTTTTTAGATTTTTCTGACCTAAAAATGAAATTAATAAATACCTAATTTATATTCAAATGTGGCATCTGCTATTTACTGAATGGAGCAGTTTTGGATGCAACATATGCATAAATATGCACACAAAAAAAATCATTACTTGCAAAATGACAGTAGGAAGATGATGAGGACAAGCAGCCCTATAGGCCAGATTTGAAAAACATATTGGAAACGGGTTCGATGTGAACAAGTCTAGGATGTCAGCGATGTGTCATCTTGGCCCCAAGAGGGACGAGAATAAGTTGTGCAATTTGGTGAAGAACAGACGGTCACTGTGTCCCTCGGGAGGGATAAGCGCCGTTCAGAGGACAGTCTTTGAATTTGACAGCCTTTCCCACAGGACATTATAGAATACTTACCGACAAAAACGCAGGCGGACACATACGCACGAACCCCTTCGCCTAGAATTACCTCGCTCATCGCTCTAATTCTCCTGTGGGCACTTTCTGTACCAGATCAGTACAAGCTGCTTCTGCCATCCTGCAGTGTATCAGCATCAGTCATTCAGTGAGGGGCACATGACACAGCTGCAGTGCAGGAGGATCAAGGACCTTGTCTGCAGCACCTTCATAAATTCCTATCTTTCGTATTTTATTCACAGCCCTCAGCCACCGCATGCCTGATGGAACGGCAGCGGCTCACGCTGTCTCAGCTGCCAACCCTGACACTCAGACATCATCAGTCAAATCAGCCTGGAGCTGCTGCCTACCACTCCTGAGACCATGTTGAAAAATTCACCTGCTGGACCAACATTTATTACGGTGCATTTGCAGCTTTATGAAGCTGTGGAAAACATTCTGATAAAAAGTGATTTATTCCACAAACTACATTTCTATCCCTACACAGTCGATTACGCAAAAGGTGAGAAATTAACACAATATACACTGAACACGATATATTCAGATATACACTGAACGTCTCGGGTTATGTATATAACCCTTCTTCCCTGAGAAGGAATGAGCACTGCGTCAGAACAACAAATTTGGGGATGCTCCCTAAGCATCAACGCATCTGAAGTATGAATGAAACTAGTCTAATCCTGATTGGTGTTACATCATGACGTAGATGTGACGGCATAACCGGAAGCTATAAAGGTGAGGCCGGCGCATAGTAGCGTCAATTATCGCTATGAAGCAAAAGGCGATACGCGGTGTGGCGACGAGACGCAGTGCTTGTCCCCTCTCAGGGAACAAGGGTTGTATACATAACCCAAGACGTTCCCTATTTAGAGAGAACTTTGCACTGCGTCGGAACGACCAATTTGGGAAACCAGTACCCACTAGGCCACATCAAGGGTACGCCTGCCCTATTGTGAAGCTGGAGACCAGGCACAATTAGGACTGAAGCACCCTGGCGCCGGGAGTCGCAGGGAGGTGTAGGCTGTAAAATCTCATAAACGTGCTGAGTGGCCCAACCGGCTGCTTCACAGATATCCTGCATAGGGACGCCAGAGAGAAGGGCCACCGAGGAGGCCATGCACCTGGTAGAGTGGGCCCTAACGGCTATAGGTGAAGGCAAACTGCGCACCTGATATGCCAAGGCAACAGCCTGCACTATCCAATTACTAATAGTAAGGGTAGATTCAGGCAACCCTTTCTTAGGCGAGCCAAAACACACTAACAGCTCCACAGTCACCATGGAAGCCATGGAGCGGCCGATAACACGGGCCGTCTCCTTGGTGATGCGAAGAGAAGGATCGGCAGCTTTCCGGAGCTCTACAATATCCTCCGGAGAGGGACCCTCGACCTCATCTAGTTCTTTGAGGAGGTCGGCCTGGTATGCCTGCAAGATTGAAAGCATATGCAGGTAACTACCAGCCCACCCAGCCGCCATATATTCCCTGCCCACCAATGCTGAAGTATCGCGGCATGGTTTGGTGGGCAGTACCGGGGCTTTAAGGGACGATGCCGATTCGGGCGAAAAATAGCTTGCGAGAGCATCTTCCATCCGTGGCATCGTCCCATAAGCAGCCTTGTGTGCCCCCAGCACGTTAGAATAATCCAATCCTGGGGGGTTGGAAACACGCGTTGAGCATGGTCTGTTCCAGGACCTGCAGAACAAGTCCGAAAAGAATGGTAAGCCCCGGCGAGGTGACTGAACCCGGCGAGACAGAAAGCGATCCTCTAGTCTGCTTGGTGGCTGGATTTCCTGCGTTTCTTGTGACTAATCGATATTTAATTTGGCCACTGCACAGGTCAGTACCTCCCTCTACCAACTCCTCAATGACGGGTGGATGAAGTGGCAACACATTTTCTTCACCACCCGCCTCGATGTCGAACTCGTCCGGTTCCTCAGAACCAGCGAGCACAAGCATCGGACCGCCCACCCTGAGGGAAGATGCCGCAGCGCAGGCTTCCACGCGGGGAGGGAGATCATCTGAACTGTCAGCGGATGATTAAGAAAGTGCCTCGGCAGTCTCGATCTCCGCTGACAAATCCAGTCATGAGAATGGCATTTGAGGGGTAAAATGTGTGTTATTTTGGCAAGGTTGCCTGCTAAACTTCGCATTCCTGGGTTTTTATATCACATAATTGAGGTCGCTTTAACAGGCGCCAGGCGCTATTTCCGCTTTTCCGGTCATGAGTATAAGGTAACCCCTGTTTATCATATTAGATACATTTAAGTGTGTTTAAAACTATGTTATGACGTTACTCTGCGCAATTGCTCGGCGCTGCTGTGCCACTTGTTCAAACTGCTAAGAGTAAAGCGTTTCTACAGAATAAAACCGGAAACCGAGGGTAACACAGATATGATGCAACT
Source organism: Pseudorasbora parva (assembly GCF_024679245.1). Taxonomy (NCBI): domain Eukaryota; kingdom Metazoa; phylum Chordata; class Actinopteri; order Cypriniformes; family Gobionidae; genus Pseudorasbora; species Pseudorasbora parva. Next base: position 9,034,747 of record NC_090190.1, read on the forward strand.
GACAAGCGACTCCCTCAGACGTCCTGGCTCCATGGTTAAAATAGCAGTTTTCTCACAATTTAGAAATAATTTTGAAAAACATTTGGGATATTGTAAGTACTCAAATGAACAAAATATATAACACTGGCCTGGTGGTTTTTGTATATTTTACTGCAAAAATACATAGTCCTATCCCAATTAATTTCCACCGGCTGTGAGGTGAAAACTACATGTCCCAAGATACTGTGCTCAAAATTGGCATCATCAAACTACACCTTTGTTTTGAATAGACACCCTCTAGCCGAGGGAAAAGTTACATAGTGTAGCTTTAACATGTGAGGCAGCACGCTGACACGTCAGATGCGAGTTTAAAACACTGTCAGCGAAACGTTATGAATACAGAACACTTCAGTATATGTTGCCAAATCATTATGAAGTAATTCATTTGTTGACTAGATGCTGCATTCGCAGGAAAGGAACAGCAGTATGTATGTACTTTGTCATCGAGACTGTGAGGATGCTAACATTAGCAGTACCTCAAGCAGTTAGTGATGTAAGAAAGCAAACTGTATCGTCATGCAGCTGACAGAAATATAAATAAATCAGAAAAGCATTCGATTTATACATATTTTGCCATTTTGATTAGACTGTCGTGTCTAAAAACAGCCTGTTTAGATTTATATGAAATAATAACACTTTACAATAATATTCCACGTAAACACACATTATACATACACACACATACATATCTATCTATCTATCTATCTATCTATCTATCTATCTATCTATCTATCTATCTATCTATCTATCTATCTATCATATATCTATCTATCTATCTATCTATCTATCTATCTATCTATCTATCTATACATAAATAAATAAATATTGTATTAATATATTTACTGTATATATGCTGATGATATAATACTCTTCTCAACTAAAACTAAATAGAGTTACAGGTCTCTAACCTGCAGGTGCCTGCTGACTATATGGTCCTCTCTGGGGTTGTCCATAACCTCCGTATGGACCACCTGGAGCTTGGCCCCCGCCATACTGTGCTCCTGGTCCAGGTTGACCATGAGACCCGTATGGAGCCCCTCCACCATAATGTTGCCCTGGAGGGGCACCACCATAATGTGAACCATACTGTCCACCCGCAGGACTACCCCCATACGGCGCCCCTGGAGGCTGGTGGCGTTGAGGTGCGTTACCACCTGGTCCCGGATAACCCTTCGAAAAACAAATAAGGAAAAATTTGCATTGGGGAAAGGTTTGTATGGAACATCAAAAGAGAATCACCTGTGGTCCATAAAGTCAACTATATCACCAAAACAATACATGATTATCATCAAAATAAAAGAATAATTTAGGTAAATATGTACATTGTCATCATTTACTTATGTTTACAGTTGTTCTGAATGACTCTCTTCCAACAATAAATTTATTTATAGTAAATACATTACTATACTGAATGATATTAATTAAACGTATAATATTACTATAGGAAGTTCTAGGAAGAGTGACATATTCAGTCACCATTCACTTGCCTTTCCATACAATGAAAGTGATTGGTGACTGAGGCTGTCGGAACATCTTTTGTTTTACGGAAGAAAAGAAAGTTATACACGTTTGAACATAACATGGAACTGTCATACTGGTAATCTCATAATCTTGTATTGTGATTTTACACCAGTAACAATAACTGTAAATAATTATATATTGGCGGATGCTGGTAAAGGGTAACGTTAATGTTACAGCTTAACATTAGATCCTAAAGTGTCACTATTTTGCATCTTTGTTGTATGACATTAATTACATAAAGATGTAAAATACATTGTAGTTTCATGTAATGTGATAAACGACTGACCAACAAGCGATCAACAGACACAAAAACACAATTGTAATGTATTTCACATCAGAGAAGCTACAGGGCTAACGTTAACTGACTACGTTAGCCAGTAAAAAGAGAATGTTAAGGCGATCACGCGACCACAGTTATGCATAATTTCCCTGTACACCAACACTAAGAGTTTAGACTGTTAGACAAATATGCAAAAATCGCGCAAAACATAACTTATAAAATGTACAATGGTTAAACCCGGAAGAAAGACCGTACCTGTCCGTAATAACTCATTCCGCAGAAGATCTTCAGCAAATGGAGCGATCAGCCTGTATTTAATAAGACCCGCCTCCTGAAGCTGATTGGATCGCTATTACGTTTGTCAAAGGCGCAGCCTCATATTTTCCATCAGATTGGTTAAAACAATGGAAAACTGCTCAACTGCTCAAAACTTTGAGTCACTGGTTTGTTGTGCTGTGTTTTGTTAGTAACCATATATGGAGGCGGGTGGATAGCGTTGTTATATGAGGTATGAGCGTGAATGATTTATTTGGCCATTTGTAATATTAGGAAGTAGCCTACACAACATGACAGCATCTCTTAGCTTTGAGCAAATATTTAGTATCGCTATATCCATAAATATTTGGAGACTGGACTAGTTTTTTACTCATGTAGGGGAGAGTGGGGCTGGTTGGGTCAGGGGGTTGGTTGGCACGCAGTTCAATTCCAGTAAACCAGTAAACTAGGGTGCTGCCACAAAAATATAACCTTAAAATGAATGCTATCCTGTACATATATCGAATCGGCTACAAAAATAAATAAATAACTGTTATATAGGCTACGTATTGGACAGAGAAATTAAAAAAAAAAAAAAAAAAATTCCTTACTTAGGCCTACACTGGCATTTAGATAACGTCGGATTGTCATTCAGTTGAGTTCATTAGGTAAAGTTAACATGTTAGCCTACATGATTTTTGGCATAGCCTAAATAAACCATTATTTATTATCCTTATATTTTTTTCTTTCTGCTTGTTTCCACCCTAATTGTGGTCTGTCCAGTCTGTAAGTTATTGAAACAAAATGAGCTGTATAGGAATGTACTCCAATTTGACATCACATTGGAACAGGCTAGGCCCTGCCCGCTACTGGCAGTGGAATCTGACTGACCTGTATCTGCGTGACCAGAAAGACTTGTCTAATCCAAGCATTACAATGGCAGTGAATTGTTGCCTCATTTATGAAGTCCATAAAAGTGCATATATCCATCATATAACTATTCCACATCTGTGGGGTTAATAAAGGCCTTCTGACGCAAAGTGGCACATTTGTGTTAGAAAAATTTCTAGATTTATAGACTAAAATAACTAACTTAAGTCGGATTGCCGTATGCATAGGTCTGAGGCGAAAGAGTAACCCTTGATCCTTAAACCCTTGACTCATGCGTATTGACGAACAAAGAACCACAGAGGATTGAGCAAAACAAAATATAGCAATGGGGGTAAGCACTAGTCGACTTATGCACAACTGACCGCTAGAAGCTAGTTATTTTAGTCTATAAAGTTTTAAATATGGATATTGTTCTTACACAAACACGCCACTTCAACTGAAAGAAGAATGTCATATACACCTAGGATGACTTGAGGGTTAATAAATCATGGGCTAATTTTAATTTTTGGGTGAACTAACCCTTTAAGAGATGTGAAATTTGTCATGTAACACGATAATACTTGATATAAAAAATTACCAACATTTTTCCAATAGTAAAAAAAAACATCACGTTTGTCTTTTTATTGCACAACAAATATGTCGCATACACAGGCATTTACAGAGGATTTTCACAGTACACTCTTTTAATCATAGCAGCATCAAATTAAACCAAATACACTATCCAGGGAATAATATTAAATCACTGAACACATGCTATTGACATAGCAGCAACACTTTAAAAGGCAATGCACTACTAACTGTGTGTGTGTGTGTGTGTGTGTGTGTGTGTGTGTGTGTGTGCGTGTGTGTGTGTGTGTGTGTGTGTGTGTGTGTGTGTGTGTGTGTGTGTGTGTGTGTGTGTGTGTGTGTGTGTGTGTGTGTGTGATAAAGTAATTAAGTACTCATACACTATCCAAATTAAGAGTCAACATAGCTGATTTAACTACTGTGATAAATAATGATGCAATTTAATGCTTTATAGTAGGTTATAGTGCTTTACTTTGACATGAAAATGTGCATTAAGTATTTTTGAGCAAATCATGAAGATATTCATGTGGATAAAGACTTTACTGTAAACCTGAATAAGTTGGCAAAACTAAAAAAAGAGATAATCAGTTACATAATTGTTTTAAGTTAAGACATTTAAAGTTAACTTAAGCAGAACTTGCAGGTTTTTTACTCATGCATTTTAAGTGAACTATTTGTGTAAGGTAATTAATACATATTACTTAAAAAAAAACTCTTATAAACTAACATAAGACTAACATAAAACTAACACAAACTCCCACTTTACATTATTCTTTGACAAAAAACACTTAGCATTTACTCTCCCTTTTGAATGTCATGGCAAAACATGCTGGGAAATAGAAATCCCAGTTTAAATTAATTTTAAGGTTGTCTAAATTAGGGAAGTGTACTCCTTTAGTGAGTGAAACTCAAGAATACCATCCTAATGACCTTCTCATTTTATCTAAATCATTAAGTACAAAAAGGACACTCAGAATTAGTCAATTAGACAAAGACTCATTGTCACAGGAAATAGTGCTTAAAATATTTCTTCTGGTGTATTGGCATGACTGGATCTAAAATATATCCAATACTGTTGATCATCGTCCCAGAAACAGATTTCAGACATAATTAGGTTGGCTGTGAATTATTTTCATCTGCTGTGGCCTTTGCCTTTTCTAAGTTGCTGAGGTTCTGGATGGATGAGGCTGTTGGATCCACCCTTGTATAGTTGAACTCTTCTTTCTTGTCTCTCTGTTTGCGCAGGTATTTGTGAATTTTGTTGTTAATCAGGTAGAATATCTCACAGATACACATGAAGATACAAACACAAGAGGTGACCACCATAAAGATGGTGAAGATTTTCTTCTCTGTAGGACGAGAGATGTAGCAGTCAACTGTATTTGGACAAGGCAATTCAGTGCATTTGGTTACATTTGGCATGTCAAAATGATAAATGAAGTACAAAATATAGAGAAATCCTGCATCGAAGCCAGCTTTGAATATCAGGCTGAGTATGTAGGTGTACCACAGGCCTCCACGCTTCCTCCCAGGGTTGGCGTACATGCGTTTACCCTCGTGGAGCCTGGCGTACTTCAAATCCTTCATTTCTCTATACTTGACGTGAGCCACCACCATGAGAGATGGGCAAGTGACAAAAATGATCTGAAGAGCCCATAGACGGACGTGGGAGATGGGAAAAAACTTGTCGTAGCAGACATTAGTACAGCCGGGCTGGGCAGTGTTGCAGATGAAATCTTTCTGTTCATCATTCCACACCTGTTGAATGGCCACCACAAACACCAGGACTCGGAAGATGAACACCATCGATAGCCAGACGCGTCCGAAAGCAGTGGAGTATTGGCTGACCCCACCAAGCAAGACTTGAAGAGACATCCAGTTCATGTCTGCGGATGTCTTGCTCATACCAGGATATTACTCCTACAAATAAATGAATAACTAAAGTAAGTAAGTAAAATAATAAAAGTGAAATTGGTTTTACAATGACAATATCTGAGATAGGAATGCAAAATGATGTGTATTCAACACGATCACATAAGAACGAGTGATGCATATGGTACACAGTTTTTACACACTTTATGGCGTATATATGAAACACTCTTGGGTAGGATGGAGGATGGGTTTATGCGTATGATATGCCATAAAGTGCGTATCAAATGCCCGCGATTTAATTGTGCATGCTCATTACCTTTAGTGTCATCTAATGCTCACTCATATAAATATATACTCACAACCACCACACTAATACTGTGTTTTACCCCCTTCCACCTTCAGAACTGCCTTAATTCTACGTGGCATTGATTCAACAAGTGGCTGAAAGCATTCTTTAGAAATGTTGGCCTGTATTGATAGGATAACATCTTGCAGTTGATGGAGATTTGTGGGATGCACATCCAGGGCATGAAGCTCCCGTTCCACCACATACAAAAGATGAACAAAGATGCTCTATTGAGTTGAGATCTGGTGACTGTGGGGGCCATTTTAAGAACTCATTGTCATGTTCAAGAATCCAATTTGAAATTATTTGAGCTTTGTGACATGGTGCATTATCCTGCTGGAAGTAGCCATCAGAGGATGGGTACATGGTGGTCATAAAGGGATGGACATGGTCAGAAACAATGCTCAGGTAGGCCGTGGCACTTAAACAATGCCCAATTGGCACTAAGGGGCCTAAAATGTGCCAAGAAAACATCCCCCACACCATTACACCACCACCACCAGCCTGCACAGTGGTAACAAGGCATGATGGATCCATGTTCTCATTCTGTTTACGCCAAATTCTGACTCTACCATCTGAATGTCTCAACAGAAATCAAGACTCATCAGACCAGGCAACATTTTTCCAGTCTTCAACTGTCCAATTTTGGTGAGCTAGTGCAAATTGAAGCCTCTTTTTCCTATTTGTAGTGGAGATGGGTGGTACCCGGTGGGGTCTTCTGCTGTTGTAGCCCATCTGCCTCAAGGTTGTGCATGTTGTGGCTTCACAAATGCTTTGCTGCATACCTCGGTTGTAACGAGTGGTTATTTCAGTCAAAGTTGCTCTTCTAGCAGCTAGAATCAGTCAGCCCATTCTCCTCTGACCTCTTGCATCAACAAGGCATTTTCGCCCACAGGACTGCTGCATACTGGATGTTTTTATCCTTTTCACACCATTCTTTGTAAACTCTATAAATGGTTGTGCGTGAAAATCCCAGTAACTGAGCAGATTGTGAAATACTCAGACCGGCCTGTCTGGCACCAACAACCATGCCATGCTCAAAATTGCTTAAATCACCTTTCTTTCACATTCTGACATTTGGTTTGGAGTTCAGGAGATTGTCTTGTAATGTAAGACCAGGACCACACACACACACACACACACACACACACACACACACACACACACACACACACACACACACACACACACACACACACACACACACACACACACACACACACACACACACACACACACACACACACACACACACACACACACACACACACACACACACACACACACACACACACACACACACACACACATTATTCAGCAATGAAATGCATATCAATTTTTGAAGGCTTTCATTTGATTCTTTTTCAGCAGCCAAGATCAAGCTGTATTGTCAGGAACAAAACAATAAATTTGCTATTCATGTATTTAATTGTACTTTAGTTAATCATCATTCTAGGTCTATATAGCATTCACAATAATGTATTTAGCGTTGAATGTGTCAACAGCAGTGTGCTCAAAACACTGTCAAATTGGTTAGACAGTAAAGTAATTCACATAGTTTTGATGCCTCGTTGTATTCTTGATGCATAATCTTATTTCAGGAAACTCCGTAGTCTTACTATTTACATTTTGCAGATATTACTGTCTATAGCAACTAACAAAATGCTCTCTAGTTTAACTCTAGTTTAAGTTAAAATGCATAATTCTGAACATAAATGCAAAAAACAAATCAACATCAAATTTGATTTTTATTTTTTATAATTAGTCTAATATAACAGATGTAAGTCTGGAACCTATGATAGCGATAAACAACCTCTTTGCTTTGAACAGATATAAATCGTATATGTCCTTACCTTTAGGGGTTTGAGAGTTATGAAGCTTTTGTAAATAACTGGAATCAAAACAGAAAGTTTTTCCTGTTTGGCAATCTAGACAGACTTGATTTTGTTGGAGGGATGTGCCCAACAATATCTATGACTCACCTAAGTTAAATTCAAATTAAATCAAATAAAACTAATCCATCATTCTACAGTGAAGGATTTGCTATTGTGATTAGATTTGTGAAACGCCAGGGTCATTAAATAAAGTTACTCAGTTCAGTTTAAGGTCTAGTCAATGTTGTTTAAAACTTAAAGTAGTGCATTTGATGTCAATTCATTGTTTACTTATAGGTGTGTTTGTGTGTGTGTGTGTGTGTGTGTGTGTGTGTGTGTGTGTGTGTGTGTGTGTGTGTGTGTGTGTGTGTGTGTGTGTGTGTGTGTGTGTGTGTGTGTGTGTGCATGTGTGTGTGGGTGGGTGGGTGTGTGTGTGTGTGGGGATGTGTGTTGAGGGTGTGTGTGTGTGTGTCTTTTCTCACTACTGTATGAGGTGTGTTTATTTGCATGAAATAACACTGCATAAAAATGTAGAGTCATCATTGTATATTGCTGCGATTAATAAATTATCTTTATTAAATTGGGGATATTTGACGCCACATTTATGGTGCATCTTGAAAAAAAGGTATTCTTGTTTTATACTGACACACATAAAATACCCATGATGTAAAAAGCACAGCAGAATTCGAGAGCACAAAATCAAAACTAAAGGTCAAAACAACAGAAGTCAAACTGAAAGTGAGTATTATTAGCTTGTGATGTATTTCGAAACCTAAAGCAACATTCCACCAAAGGGTGGATCACATTGTTTTTCATTGTGTTTTCAAGACACGAGATGACACAGTTAGGCCTTAATTCTATTAGGACATGTAAGTATTATAAACGTGCCTAAGAAGCTTTCCTGGGGTACACTTATCATTTTAGTATGAATTTTATATCAAAAATTAAATAAAAGAAAAAAATATTTGTTATCTGTTTTTCATTTTTGATATAAAATTCATACTAAAATGATAAGTTACATTTTTTTAACTTAGAACTTTCCTTGTTCTGTTTCCTCTGTCCTTTTTTATTATCAAGAGAGACAAACTATAATACATATATGGGATATTCCAATGGTATCTGTAATTGTTCGATGTATTCTGTTTATGTTGAGAAAATCAAAATAAAGTGAAGAAAAAAATAGAAATAAAAGGCCTGGATTTTAGCCCTGTGATTTGAGCTCTCTGTTTGAAGAGATGTGTCTGCTGTGAGACGTCAAACACCCACTGCTGTGATTGGCTAACATTAGCATAGCTAAGTATTGCATGTGGAAATTGTACAACATTTTTACTATTACAGCTGTCACGGTTAACTAATCGTGAAAACTGTTGATAGCATTATATTTAGATTGTGGCATGAAAGGTTGCAGTGATGACCATTGTTGCACATCACAGACATGTTCAGCACACAAATGCAATGATCTTTGCGATCTTTGATCATTGCCATTTGATTTCTGCACACTCAAGAATGCTTTCATCATAACTAACTGTGCAATCATGATGTAAAAAAAGAGACTCATTGATTACAAGAGGAATTTTCAGAGAGTCCAGAACTCATTCACTGATAAACTAGTGCTGTTTGATTGACAACTCCAGCTATTGTTAAGGAACTTGTTTGCTTTCTATATATAATTTAATCACATATATTTAAAGGAACTGTTTGTAAGAAATGTATTTCAATTAATCATAAAATGGCCCTGATATGTCACTAAACATTAAGAAATGTTTATTTAAAATACTTATATCACTGACAACAGTAGTCCAGCCGGGATATTGGGTGCTTCTCAGTATCGCTTCTCAATATCGCTCCTCCGTCCTCCATCTTATGACCCGGAAACTGATGGAACTCAGCCGTCTTGTAGGAGATCTCAATTCTCTAATTGCACCGCGAGTAGGCGAGGATCGAGGAGTGAGGAGGCTTGCTGAGGAGTCATGAGCGAGGATACACAGGGAGATCCTTTGCGGAAGTTTTTTATCAACTAAACATGATGCATGCATTAATTCCCCTCCCCCTTCATATCGTGCCACAGTTTATTCATTATTATTATTATGTTTACATGTACAAGACACAAATGTTTGTCAAATAACAACAACTGACAGTTGCAGAATTATATCAAAGCACAAAAAAATGAAAGAAACATATAAACTAAACAATGAATAATTCGTTGTTAATAATAACTGGTAATATTAATTAAAATATGGACAAATGTGGTATTTTGTGGAGGCTGAAGCTCACATTATAAATAGTTATCTCTAATGTTCAAGAATCCCGACTAAATCCAGCGGTGTAGAGTCATCATTAAGTGACGCCGCTTTAAAGTGACGTTAAAGGGAGTGAGGATATATCATTTCACTTCATTCAATTCAATTCACGTCCTTCCCTCGTATCCTGAAGGGGCGGAGCTAAGAAGCGAGGAAAGGAAATGAGGATGCACAAATAAGAATTGGGAAGCACCCCTTGTCATTTAAAAGTTGTTGCTGCAGCCCTCAACGGCTGTTGATGTTTTGGCCTGAAGCTCCACCCTCCACCTATCGACCAATCACAAAGTCAGTAGTGTTTCAGCATCCGGGTTGTCAGCTCTGCTCTAGTTAACACAACTGCAGCTACAAACGTTCCTGCTGGATCCTGCAGCTTATCTGGCAACCTCGAATCAGGGGGAGGGGGAAAAGGGATACACCGCTCTACAGTCATTTGAAAGTGATTGCAGTACCAGTTTTGGCCACAATCTTACATACACCTCCTTTAAATAACCAATTATTTCCATCGTACTAAGAGAAACAATGTGAAGTCGACCATTTAGCCACTGGTTTGATTTACTGAGACATCTTCTATCCTCGTCATCTCACTAACACGCCAGTGGGCGAGGGCAATGCTTCAATGATTAGGCATTGATTTCCTTCTGCACAGGCGGTCTTTCACCTTTTTACAGGCACAATCCACAGCGAGTCGTTATTGGTTACTGTAACAAGTTCGTGTGTGTGTGGAAGGAAGAGGACACGGGGGTCGGCTGGACTGTTGATGCTCTCTTTTATTTCTGTATCAAACTCAGTGTCACACTCAGCGTGTGCTTCAGACAAACTCATAGACAATCACTTCCGGTTCACAGTGCTTCTGGCTTCCGGGTAAACTCAGGGTCAGGGTGTCTCATTAACAGTCCGCCTCTCTCTCTCCCAGGCTTCCGGTTCCACTGGCGTTTTATCCTTTCTCCACGCCCATTACTTGAACAAGATACAGGTGTTATTAATCTGCGTCCAACCCACTCACTTACCGCTCGTTCCGCGGCTCTCTCTCCTGCTGCAGACCCCGCTAAACCACGCCCCCCTTGCCACAGTTACAATAAAAGCTGTTATTGGACTAACAAGGACGTTCTGAAAGTTACAGGATATTTTTAAAGTATGATGATCTCTTGTCAAAGTCAAATACTTTGATTTCTTAATTCAAGATCGCTTTAAAATATATCAGCGCAAGTTGCTTTCAATTAAATCTGCACTATGTAATTTTTCCATCGCAGAGGGCGCCTATTCAAACAAAGGCGTAGTTTGATGACGGCAAGTTTGAGCGCAGAATCTTGGGACATGTGGTCTTCACCTCACAGTTGGCGGAAAAGAATCAGGATAGGACTCAGACAGAAATTAAGTTTATGAATGTAATTATTAATGTTACTGTAGTATGAAGCACAGCAGGACAGAGCTGAGCAAGGCTGCGGAAGCAATTTTTACGCAACACACGGCTCGTGATCACCAACACTTTTATTTTGACGGGACACTTTTATTAAGACGGGCCATTTCTGCTTTTCCGGTCATGAGCATGGATAACACAGCTCTGTTTATTATTTAAGATACATTCAGTGTGTTTAAAATGATGTTATGACGTTACTCTGTGCGTTCACTTCTGTGACACTTGTTCACAATGCTAAGAGTAAAGCGCTTCTGCCAAATAAAACCGTAAACCGAGGGTAACGAAGATATGACGCAATTGACAGGCGGCTCCCTCAGACGTCCCGGCTCCTTGGTTTAAATAGCCATTTTCTCACAATCTACAAATAGTTGGAAACATTTCAGATATTGTAAGAACTCAACTGAGCAAAATATATAACACTGGCCTAGTGTTTTTTTGGATATTTTACTGTAAAAATACTACATAGTGCACCTTTAAAACATCTCAAACATAAATTTTAGTAGGAGTGGGCTTAAGCCTTGTCTGTGAAACCAGATGAATGTCATACAGCTGGACATCATAAAGTGCAGATATAAAGGCAGATAGAGGGAGAAGATGGGGGCAGGAAAAAGACTGTTGTATCTACTTCAAAGACTCACAGTGGACATGAGGATAAATAGCTGAGGGTGCATGGGGTCCTTTAGGCTGGCGGTGCCATGGTTACAGCCTAGTGTGTTTCTGGGTGAATATGCACAAATATTTGTCATGTTGCTTCTGCGAGGCTCTCCGAGAGTAATTGGATATAACTTTCACCTCCATGCTGTCACAAGGAGTTTGTTTTCAAATATAAAGCCTCGGGCTGTCAGCTTGTATACAGCCATACCCGCCTTTGAGAGTTTGCACGCAAATATACAGTAAGTTTGTTTACCTATAACACATAACAACTTATGCAGAACATGTTTCTCGATGTCCTCACTGATTTGGCATGTTTCTACTGTATGTATGTTCAAAATAGTCTGGCCTGATCTCCTTCCAACTCCTTCCTGCAACAAATTTGTCCACAGCAGTCGGATTCAAATCGACATCCTTGCACAAATCTTTTTTGCTCGGCAGTAGGATACTCCCAAGCCCTATAAAATATGAAGTATTTTAGATTAAACTTAACATTTTGAATACAGAGCAGGATTTGCCATGACTTTTTCATAACCCAGGTATAAACATTGTTAGCAAATGCCCCTATTGCTTGTTTCTCACAGTAATACATAAAACATGGTATTATAAAAGCTGTACAACGCTTTGTCCTGCATGCCCTTGCTGTCTGTAAACCTGTCAATCATTCTCTCTGCTTGACAGAAATCTTACAAAAACATGTCTGTGTCGCATTTCAACCACGGTGTAAAACAAAAGATGATTTTGAAGACAAGATTTTTTTATTATTATTATATATATATTTATTATTAATGCTAGAAAGCACATTCCCTAACCACCAGTTTCCAATGCCATATGTTTAAACATTTAAGTAAATCATTTTTATTCCTAATTCCTGTTATATTCTAATATCCATTATTCTTGGTGCCGATTCTCTTTATATTCTCGTTACCATATGCTGTCTGTTTTCAAAAGAAGATGTATCTTATCCTCACCAAAGCTGAATTTACTTATTTAAAATACAGTAAAAACAGTAATATTGTGAAACAGAATTACATTTAAAAATAACTATGTTAGCCACTGGTAATGCAAAAGCTAAAGATTTGTTATCAAAAAAAAAAAAAAAAAAAAAAAAACACCTCACAAGATCCTTCAGAAATCATTCTAATATGCGTATTTGGTCAAGAAACATTATTTTTAATCTATTATTATCTTATTATCTATGTTTAAAACAGTTTTTCTGGATTTGTTGATGAATAGAAAATTCAAAAGAACAATCACTTGTAAGAGTGTAAATAGTTAACTGTTATTTGATCAATGCAATGTATTCTTGCTGAATAAAAGTGTTAATTTCTTTAAAAAGAAAATAATAATAATAATAATAATAATACTGACCACAAACTTTTTTATGGTGTATGAATTTAATAATTGATTTTAAAATAAATTATTTTATTTTATTACATTTATTTATTATTAATTGTATTAATTAATATATTTATTCAAACACTTATAGCCTATTAAAATAATATATTAACATATATTTAATTGTTACAAAATTAATTAATTCATTTACTTTTTTGCATTAATAAGTACTTATTAATAATAATGCCACAATAAACATTATAAAAAATTATAAACAGTTCTAAAAACGGATTTTTCTTTTCCTCAGATTCTTTGGTAAAATATAATCTGAAAATGTTCTTGTTTGTTTTGATGAGATTCTTGTGAGAAGGTTTGAATGAGGAATGAGCGAAAGATGGAATCGGTGACCACAGAACAAAGAGTGTCTCTGATCATTTCACCAAGGCACCACTAGAGAGGGCTGAAGCTCCACTGTCGTCCGTCAACATTTTCTCAGAAGCCAGCAGGTTATTTCAGAAGCTTTGGAAAAGACTCAAAGAAGCTTTTACAACTCAGCCTCATGCTGAGAACAGAAGCAACACAACTACAGAGTAATTCTATATTTGTGACTCTGTCGTTTTTATTATTAAACTGTCAGTAAGACATAAAAAATATTAATCAAAAACACGTCGTCTGAACACCTAACCTATTTCTACCTGTTCAGCTTTATCTTCCTAGCACTGTGACTTGTAGCCATGTTGTTCTGCGAAACTGCCCACAATAGACCATGCTGTAGGGGAGTGTGGGGTAAGATGAGCCATGTTTTGCTTGTCCATGTGGTACTCAAGACAAGATAAAAACAAGGCAGAAGTACACTGAAAGTATCTAAAGTAATTTCAGGATGTTTGCTATCATTTTAAATGACCAGAAAGGGTTCTAAAAATACAGTTTCACACACACACACACACACACACACACACACACACACACACGCACGCACGCACGCACGCACGCACGCACGCACATGTCGTGTTTCCATGTTTTATGGGGACTTTCCATAGGCGTAATGGATTTCATAGTGTACAAACTGTACATCCTATCCCCTTACACTGCCCCTGCCCCTAAACCTACCCATCACAGGAAACATTCTGCATTTTTACTTTCTCAAAAAAACTCCTTCTGTGTGATTTATAAGATGTTTTCCTCATGGGGACCTAAAAATGTCCTTGACATATGACATTTTTTCCCCATAACGTAAGGATTACCAGGTCACACACACACACACACACTCATAAAAAGTGTTCATGTGGCTCAATTTACCCCAGGTTAAGTTTAATGGACCATCTAATTGAATCTGAATCAAAATGTGGAACTGTAAAGATAATTTAACAATTTAAAAAAAACACCTTAAATTATCAAATTGCCTTTTTAAGGAAGATGGGTCTTCTTAGCTAACTTTAACAACATAAAACTAACTGAATTAAGTTACAAATTTCAATTTCTTTAATTGTTTCCATTTCTGAAATGTCGAACACCAAAGTTGCAAACTTTCCAAAAACAGCCTAAACAGAGTTTGTTGAGTAAAATTAAATAGAAATTAAATAAAAACTGAATTAAAATGAATGAATGAATGAATGAATGAATGAATGAATGAATGAATGAATGAATGAATGAATGAATGAATGAATGAATGAATGAATGAATGCCTTTGAAACATTTTAGTCAAAAGGTTCTTGGCATGGTATTTGTTCTGCAATGTTGAACAATGTTAGTTCATTAGGGACTACAGGTGGAAAGATATATGATTGAGTATCTTCTGGTTTTTAGAAGGATTTGGTGTACTTGTACATCGTTCCTATCAAACACTCAAACATCACTTTAAAAAAAGAAAGAAAAGAAAATTATAAACTAAACCAGTTGTATAGCATTACATTGAAATCATACCTGTCAAAGATTTAACTGAAATACAATACCTTAAGTTGGGGTGAGTTGAAACACTGGCTCAATTTACCCCATAGCCTTTGGCTCACTTTGCCCCATAGCTGCCATTCTTGATAAAACAGCTAGTTGGCAGCTATTGGGCAAAGCTTACCTATTCAGGCTAATATTTAGCTAAATGATTTCCATGGTATCAATCATATACAATCACCAATATGGATCATACATACTTTAGACCTGGACAAATTTGCTTTAATGCAACAGCTGTTACATCTGTTATGCTAAAATGTTACTTTGATAAGCCAAAAACATGTTGTTTGTTTGCCATTTTGTTATATGTGTGCCTTCCACTCCTCCCATGTGCTTCTCATTTTCACAGTCTGGCAGAAATTGTGCTTTCAAAACATATGGTCACGTGACAATTACCAAGATAAAGAGGGTGGGTCAGCTTACCCACTGGCTCATCTTAACCCAACTCTCCCCTACATTGTATCAGAAGCTTTGGGTACGAAAGCAACTTCAAGGAACACGAATGCAGTACACGATCTCAGGGGAGGAAGCACATTGCACACCATGGCATGGTCACTATTTCCAGATTGTTAGTCTGTACCGAATCTGTCTCCGTGCCTGTCTGCATCACCCAGGAGGTTTTCCAGAGGTCACCATGACAAAATGTAGCTGTGAGAGAAAAGTTAAAACCTTGAGATCAAGATGGACAAGAATACGGGAAAAACACTACACATAAAGTAAACCTGGCAAACAGGCTGTGTGTGCAGAGAGAGAGACAGTGACTTAGCAGTCAAGACTTGTGCTCTTTCTGAACCGGGGGAAGGTTGGGGTTGTATTGAGGGGAGAGGAGAGCTGTCACGAATCTTCTCAGCCAGACTTCGGGTGAATGTAGATGTGTCCTGCTCAAGCAGAGCTTCCACTTTTCATACCTGGCAACTCAAATGCCAGCTGGAACACAGAGCTGTTCTTGAGCCGCTATGACAAAGGGGTAATGTCCCTGCAGGCCTGTGCTGTGACAGATCTGTGGATCACTTTTGCAGGAGGCATGGACTGTGAGAGTGTGTTTTGCTCTAGCCTTCAGGACATCACCTCGACTGAACAGTGTTTGGACTCGACTCCAGTTACTGGAGTTTTTGTTTTTACTCTAAGAGAGTTTTGATTGTTGAAGCTGAAGCACTATCTATTGATTCTGCTGCTTTCAGGAACATGAACATCTTTTTTAACAGAGCCTGCAATGAGTCTGTATTGATATCCCTCAGATATTCTGGTTGCGGTTTGTTCTGAACCTCTAAACCCACGTGTTACAATTCTGCAATGAATTCAGCCCATACTGTTTAATGTGCAGACTCCGTTAGATGACTTTTTGATGTGTTTTGAATTGGAAGATTTAAGTTTGATCATTTCTCATTGATGGACATAGATTAACATGCATGTGCCTTATCCTTTTGCTTTTGTATCTCTTAGAAAATCATAATTTTGGCTTTTTGTATCCTAATCAGGAATATATCATAATTTCAAAGTCAAGTCAAAATTATGACATATGAACTCACAATAATGAGTTACAAACTCAAAATTATGCTATAAAAATGACATAAATAGTCAACTTTAATCATATCATTTTGACTGTACATCTCACAATAATGACTTACTATGTCATCATTTTGTAATTTCATTGTTATGATTACAACATAATTGTGAATTTTGTTCAAAAAAAATAAAAAATAAAAATAACAAAATTATATATATATATATATATATATATATATATATATATATATATATATATATATATATATATATATATATATATATTTATATATATATATATATATATATATATATATATATATATATGGATATATATATATATATATGGCAAGCATCTCTTAGGTGGTTTGTTATTGCTGTGTGATTCGGTGTGTAATCCCCATAATCTATAGCGTGTATATCTCTCTTCTATCTTTCTTTTTGATCTGGCCTCAGACAGCAGACAGCAATCTGTGGCCAGAATTCTAATTGCCGTGGCAATCAGAGCGACACGGTCAGCCAAGTCAGCTGATTACTGAACTTCAGGACATCTGCAGCCTTCGAGGTTTAGCTGTCAAAGTGAGGACACAGATAGAGTGACAAACGTGAGAGTATGAACTTTCTCTTCTCATATCAGCACACTGTTTTTTGAGACAGAGAGCAAAACAGACTGGAATGAAAAAAAGTTTGCCAAGAAATTATTTTAGATTAAACATGTTTAAAATGATTCAACTTTCTGCAAAATGTGTGTTTTTAATTGTCTGTCTGTCAATATGGAACATATCAGATATAAAAAGAATGTGTACTGTCATGTCAAACATTTATTATAAATATTAATAAATTAAGCATTCTTTTCAGCTCCATTTATTGAAATTTCACCACTATCAGACAAAAAATCTGCTGGGTTATGGTGCTGACAAAATAATCATATTGTGCATTACATGTGTGTGTGTGTGTGTGTGTGTGGTTCAGGTACATTATTATGGGGTCAAAACGGGGTAACAATAATCAAAATCCCTGTCCATGGGACATTTTTGGTCCCCATGAGGAAAACAGCTCATAATGTTTGAGTAATGTTTTTTTTTTTTCTAAATCTAAAAATGCAGAAGGTTTTCTGATGAGCAGGTTTAGGGGATAGAATATACAGTTTGTACAGTTTAAAAATCATTATATCTATGGAATGTCCCCATAGATTAATTAAAGGCTGTTCTTTCAATCCTTCTGTTCATCAAAGTATTCTAAAAAAAAAAAAAAAAAAGCAAGCTTTTCACAAAAATATCTGATTTCGATAATAATAAATATTTCTTAAACATCACATCAGCATATTAGAATGTTTGAAGGATTGCATTATATATACAGGTCCTTCTCAAAAAATTAGCATATATGATAAAAGTTCATTATTTTCCATAATGTAATGATAAAAATTAAAATTTAATATATTTTAGATTCATTGCACACCAACTGAAATATTTCAGGTATTTTATTGTTTTAATATGATTTTGGCATACAGCTCCTGAAAACCCAAAATTCCTATCTATCAAAAATTAGCATATTTCATCCGACCAATAAAAGAAAAGTGTTTTTAATACAAAAAAGTCAACCTTCAAATAATTATGTTCAGTTATGCACTCAATACTTGGTCGGGAATCCTTTTGCAGAAATGACTGCTTCAATGCGGCGTGGCATGGAGGCGATCAGCCTGTGGCACTGCTGAGGTGTTATGGAGGCCCAGGATGCTTCGATAGCGGCCTTAAGCTCATCCAGAGTGTTGGGTCTTAAGTCTCTCAACTTTCTCTCCACAATATCCCACAGATTCTCTATGGGGTTCAGGTCAGGAGAGTTGGCAGGCCAATTGAGCACAGTAATACCATGGTCAGTAAACCATTTACCAGTGGTTTTGGCACTGTGAGCAGGTGCCAGGTCGTGCTGAAAAACGAAATCTTCATCTCCATAAAGCTTTTCAGCAGATGGAAGCATGAAGCTCCCCAAAATCTCCTGATAGCTGCATTGACCCTGCCCTTGATAAAACACAGTGGACCAACACCAGCAGCTGACATGGCACCCCAGACCATCACTGACTGTGGGTACTTGACACTGGACTTCAGGCATTTTGGCATTTCCTTCTCCACAATCTTCCTCAGGGTCCGGTCACCTCTTCTCGCTGTGCAGCGTATTTTGCCACACTTTTTCCTTCACACAGACTTCCCACTGAGGTGCCTCTGGGAACAGCCTGTTCTTTCAGAAATTTCTTTCGGTGTCTTACCCTCTCGCTTGAGGGTGTCAATGATGGCCTTCTGGACAGGGTCGGGTCGGCAGTCTGGAGTTTTTAAAAGCCTCAGGAATCTTTTGCAGGTGTTTAGAGTTAATTAGTTGATACAGATGATTAGGTTAATAGCTCGTTTAGAGAACCTTTTCATGATATGCTAATTTTTTGAGATTTTCCATCTGCTGAAAAACCTGTAATTTTGGGTTTTCACGAGCTGTATGCCAAAATCATCAGTATTAAAACAATAAAAGACCTGAAATATTTATAGTAGTTTGTGTGCAATGAATCTAAAATTAAATTTGTATTACATTATGGAAAATAATGAACTTTTATTACATATGCTAATCTTTTGAGAAGGACCTGTATATATATATTACTCAACATATATATATATATATATATATATATATATATATATATATATATATATATATATATATATATATATATATATATATATATATATATATATATATATACATATATATATATATATATATATATATATATATATATATATATATATATATATATATATATATATATATATATATATATATATATAAACAATGAACAGTCTAGGTTGAGTAATTTAAATTCATAAAAAACAAAACAAAAAAAAAAACATTCTGTTCTCTGCACCTCATTACCCCCCACCTGCTAACACACTGCCTGATGCAACCTGTAGAAAATCCCTCTCATGGACTATGACTATTAATGAACTATGGCCCCCTAGAGAGTTCTGGTTGTTTCTGACCTGTTTTTACATGCCCTTGAATGCATATATTACTGCTAGCATACCAGATAATAGACTCCATAGCCAGACAATTATCCTCATTTAGGAGTTGTTGCCATTGATTACAGGATAAGACACATTAGGACACACACAACATATTTGTAGGTTCATAGACGTGCATTAAAATGCTCACAAGTAATGGAAAACTCCAAGCAGATCAATAGGAAGTGCACGTTTAGGAGTCAGAACCACTAAGCTGTACTGGGATTTTGCAATTTGGTATTAAGCCAAATTGATTCTTTACAAGGGCCTAGTAAAGAAAATTAGTCTTATGTTCAAAAATATCTTGGACCCTATGAGCAGCTCGTCAGAAGAACATGCTAATAATTAAGGGAATAGTGGTTGACCGGCATGGATGTTTTGATGGTCGATAGATGGCAGTATAATAGAAGGCAGGATGACTGAGGGCCAATATAAAACGATATAGTTTTATTTTATCATTTTGATATTGGCCATCCTTCTCTAAATTATTGGCATCTACCAAAAATGTATGTACCTCTTGATATAGCATCACACCATTTATTTCTATCAAGAAGTGCATACATTTTTGGTCAAGATCTTGTATTGACAATGCAAGAGTCCAGCACTCAAGTCTCTTCCAGCACATCCCACACACTTCCAATGTATTTAAGGTCTGGACCCAATTCATGTGCGTGAAAATTATTCTTCATGCTCCCTACCAGCCATCCTTTCACAATTTGACTTTGTCATCCTGGAATATGGCCACGATGTGTCTTCCTACATGGTTGTGTAAGAAATGAAAAGTGACACATATACTCCAATAATGATCCAGTCATAAACTCTTTTAAAGCATTCGCCAATTTAAAACAAACAGCAACTATTATTATTATTATTATTATTATTATTATTATTATTATTATTATTATTATTATTATTATTATTTTATTTGTCAGGCAGTGGAAACCCAAAAGGGAAGCGTCATATAACTACCCAAAAGTATATGACTGACTTTCTTCTGTAGAACACAAACTGATATTTATAGAAAAAAAATATTTTTCCGTGAGTCCATATAATTCAAGTGGATGGGTCTCTCAAAGTTAGGGCTTGAAAAACTGTGCACAATAAACTTGACGGCATCCATACAGCCCCAGGTGATGAATTAATGTCTTCTGAACCAGTGTTTAACAGTTGGTCAAAGTGATGGTTTATATTTTAAAAAGTACTCTCACACACACCTATTGTTTACTTCAATTTGGATCATATTGATTACCACCATGTTTTGCTTGCTTGTATATTTATTTTTGGAACATCCCTTTGAAGAATGTAAATAACACATGCTGTAATTAAATGCATATTTGTTACATATATTATATTTACTAAATTAGAAATTAATTACTAAAAAAAAAATACATGAATGTGAGATAGGGGTAACATAAGACTTTATTTTCATGGTCCTCTTTTGACATTCCATTAAAGCTGCAGTCCGTAACTTTTTGCACTCTAGTGGTTAATAAACAGAACTGCATGCATCTTGCGGAAGAACAGTGCAGCCGGAGCTACTTCTCTCTATTTATGTCAATGGCGGATCACGCAGGGACTGTGCTCCTCCAATGCGGTACCTAACGGTCTGGCCTGAAATAGTCCCAATATAAATACTTATTATAAGTGTACCATAATGATTAAGGTTAAGACAAAAACACGGTTTGGAAAATGGATTCATGTTGTACATTCTCATTATATAATTTTTGTAAATCTTGAACACAAAAAAAAGTTACGTACAGCAGCTTTAACTATAAGTAACTTTGCATCAAAATGTCTACTTATTCTAGTAACCTAAACCTTAACACTTAACCTTAATCTTTCAGTCTACTGATAATCTAATATTCTAATGAGAGCTAGTTGACAGTTGCAAAGTTACTTATAGTTAGTAGAATGTCTAAAGTGGACCATCAAAATAAAATTTAAACAAAGGGAAAATGGCCGTGGGAATATATCGGTCGACCGCTGAAAACAATGCTCTACTCTGCACTATAAAACCACACCGTTCAGTATTCACTGTACTAGATGTCAATTAATGCAGTGGTGCCACTTCACCACATTCATTCACATGAGCCGCTCTGTGAGCTTTTGTCTGGTTACTTTTCCTTTCTGAGAGGCGTTTTTGAACTGCGTTGAACTGCCCTCAGGCTTTATTAGCATTAGTGGATGATTCACAGTCTTAAAACATCAGAAAGGTGATTACAAAGTCCAGGGAAGGACAGGAAAGTCTTTTGTCTCTGTACTCGACTTTATGCCAGTGTGCAATCAATGATGGGCCGGCAACAATTGAGTTACAATCATTCTGTGTTTTCCGGCGCAGCTTTGATGCGGCACACTCTTAAGCACTCTTTGATGGGACATGGGAGGGAATTGAATTAGCCCTACTCGGTGAGGAAGAGTGGCACCTTAGAGCTTTGCCATTCAATAAACTGCTCTCATTTACTTGGTGTGCCTTCTGTTTATCACACTCTCTTTTAACTGGCCTTTTATTTCACCTTGTGCATTCACAGCTGCAGTCTCGGGATGGGCGTGAGGAGAGGAAATAACTTGCTGCCACAGTCGTGGACTAATATAAAGATGCTGTAGACTAGTTTATCATCAATTATTAGGGTGCAAGTCATCATAATTTGATCAGGGTCTCCAGGTGCCACATGCAGCCGAGGTATCAGTCATGTTATCATATGGGTAATGCTGCCGACCAAATCACGTTGTGTTGGTTCTTTGGCAATACATCATGTCTTGATACAACTATAAGGTCAGCTTTAAACTTGTGGGGGTCCAGTGTATTAAATGAACGTTTAGAGAAGGAATGAGCGTGATAATTCAGACAGTCGTGGCTCACTAAGCAAGATTTATGTGCAGGACGATCTCATATTTGGCTCACTGAGTGAATGCATAAACAATTTCACATATTGAAAGTCACCTTGTCGACATGGTAATACCACGGAGACACCCTATTTACATCACAGTGGCATGGTAAAATGTATTGTTTAAAAATAACTTAATAAAAAACTTTTGCACAATTTACAAAAAGTTGGGTATATAAAAGTAAACAATCTAAACACTTTTTTTTTTAATTGACTATGTACATTACAGTTGTTTTTATTTGTGTGTGTGAGTTTATATTATACTATATTAAATTTAGTGCTGTCAAATCAGTTATTCACAATTAATCGCATTTCAAAATAAGGTTTGTATTTGCATCATATATGTGTGCATACTGTGTATAATTATTATGTATGAATAGATACATATGTATACATTTAAGAAGTATTTGCATGTATATATTGTATATAGATTGATATATACATAATTATGCACAGTACACACATATATTATGTAAAAACAAACTTTCCAACGCGGTAGGTAACCCTTTGAAGGGGATGAGTTTGCAGGATTTCAAAAATCGGTTGACAACGACTAGGATTACAGGTGAATCCTTGGGATGATGGCAGGTCGGTCTTGAAGTCGATCCCATGATGGCTCCAGGGACGCTCGGGGATCGGAAGAGGGACCAGCTTGCCCTCTGGGAGTATCCTAGGGGTGTTGGCAATGGCGCAGACTGAACATCCCTTGACGAATCGGGAGGCGTCCCGAGGCATGGTGGGCCACCAGTAACGGTGGCGAAGGAGCAAGAGGGTCCTTCTCCTACCTGGGTGTCCAGAGCCCGGTGAAGAATGAGCCAAGTCCAGGTGGGCAGGTGATGACGAGGCGGGACATAGAGGCGCCCTTCTGGACCTCCCGGCGGAGCAGGCTGTTGGGTGTTCTATTGTTGGATCTGCTCGTGGAGTGCCAACTGGATCGGGCTGACAACCATGCCTGGAAGGAGGATGGTTTCAAGGTGCTCTGGCTCAGGGTTGGCTTGGTGGAGACGAGAAAGGGCCTCCGCCCAGTTGTTCTGGTTCCCTGAACAGTATGTCACCTTGAAATTTAATCTGGTGAAGAAGAGGACCCAGCGGGTCTGATGATGATTCAGCTGTTTGGCGTCTCGAAGGTTTTCAAGGTTACGATGGTCAGTGATGACTTCAAATGGATGTTCTGCTCCCTCCAGCCAGTGTCTCCATTCCTCCAGGGCGAACTTGATTGCTAGGAGCTCCTGGTTGCCGATGTCATAGTTCTGCTCCGCCGGGGATAGCTTCTTGGAGAAGAAGGCACATGCAATAGAGTCGTGAGGATGTCTTCTGCTGCTGAGACAGAACCGCTCTGACCCCGGTCGATGAGGCGTCCACGTCGATGATAAACGGAAGATGAGGATTGGGTTGGACCAGGATCGGAGCGGACTGGAAGGCGTTCTTCATCTGGTGGAAGGCCTCCGTGGCCGATGGATTCCAGGACAGAGACTTGTGCCGGTTCTGGAGCAGAGAGGTGAGTGAGGAGCTGAACAGGCTGTAATTCTTTATGAAGCGGTGGTAGAAGTTGGCGAATCCCAGGAAGCGCTTTAGCTCTTTGATGGTGGTGGGCTGAGGCCAATGGGGGATGGTGTCTACCTTCCTCTGGTCCATCTTGACTCCATGGTTGTCTATGATGTACCCAAGAAACTGGACAGTGGAGACGTGGAACTCGCACTTCTCGAGCTTAAGATAAAGGTGATGGTCTTGGAGCTGTTGCAGGACTTGACAGACATGCTCCTTATGCTCTCTCGGGTCACTAGAATAGATGAGGATACTAGTGGTGGTAGTTTGGTAGCCAACCGCTTACTGAAGACATCCTGAAACGCCTGGTAAGCTGGGGGAATGGCCACGTTGACTTGAGTTTCGGGACTCTCTACTGAGGTGGACTGGACAGGTAATGATGAAGGAACTGACAATGATGATGGACCTTTTTGGCGAGGACGATGAATACAACAATCAAAGCAGTTCTCACCCCATTTCAGGATCTCTCCGGTGGACCAGTGGATATGCGGCTGGTGTAATATAAGCCAGGGGCGTCCCAGGATGATGTCCATGGTTGACTCCTCCAGCACCATGAACGTGATGGTTTCCTCATGCAGATGCTCAACGCATAGTGTAAGTTTGGGGGAGAAATGGTGGCCACAACCTCGGCCCAGCGGTTTTCTGAGGTCTGAATTCTGAGGTCGATGGGACAATGTTGGGCGGTTAGCTTTTCAAGGGTTTGGTGACTGATGAAGTTTCCCGCCGACCCGGAGTCGATGAGAGCTTGTGCTGCAACAGATGAGTGAGAACTACAAACGAATACTGGCATCTTGGTAAAGTTTGCCGTTAAAGGAGATAATTGGATGGTACTCACTGCTGGCCAAGTGGGTCGCACGGGGCAGGTCGTAACGCCATGTCCATCTCCCTCACAATACAGGCACAGATGTAGTAATATCCTCCATTGGCATTCAGTGGTGGTGAGATGGTATGAGTCATTCTGCATGGGTTCAGGTGCTGAAGATGCGACAGATGGTTGAACGAGCGGTGGATCGGCAGCGGGTAAGGAGAGGCCAAAGGCAGATAACCGTTGATACACGCGGATGGTTTTCTGGATGAGGGCCTCCAAGCCCATGGCGTCCTCGTAGACCACAATGAGTTGCTTAACTTCAGCGAGGAGGCCGTGGCGAAAGGCAGTGACGAGGGCTGATTCATTTCATCCGTTCATACAGGCCAGCGTGCGAAAACACAATGCATAGGAACTCGTTGTCTCCCGTTTGCCTTGGCAAATAGAAAACAGTTGATCATGGACAGATAATTCGGCAGTTTGTTGACCAAATACCTCTTTTAGATGAGTGCAGAAGGTGGTGGTTGAGCCGATGATGGGGGTATTCGCTTCCCATAGCGACTGTGCCCATTGTAGGGCTTGGCCTGAGAGAAATGAGATGATAAAAGCCACCCGGCCTCTCTCGCTGTGGAACAGATGGGAGTTTGCTTCCATATACAGGAAACATTGCAAAAGAAACCCGCTGCAATCCTCTGCCGCGCCGCTGTAGGTTTTGGTGCAGTCCCCGCCTGTGTCCGAAGAGCTTTGCATGTGGTCTGGTCTTCTGGCAGACACAGACGAGGACACAGATGGATTAGTGCAAGTGCAAAGTTTATTATCAGAGGTAACGGACACAGGTGATACTTAGATGGATGGTGACGATAACGCTAGTGAAGAGGAAGATGAAGATGAAGATGGGTTACAGGTGAAGGCTTCTAAGGACAGGTAGTCACGGGTGGATCGGTGCAAGACAAGACAGTGAGTGTGAAGGTGAGGAGTGCTTAGGTAGTGTTTCTGGTGATGGTGCACAGGTGATCAGAATGCCGGTGATGGGGAGCGAGTGGGTGTGGCAGTGTCTGATAGCTGTGCGGGCGTGACAATATTGAGGAATTCTAAGAAGCTTGATGTCGACTGTAAAAAAATACAAATAATGAGGGGGAAGGTCGTGAATGACATGACATTAAAATGGAGGTATGCATGTAATAATTATTATTTTTTAAACATTTTTGTATTATATAATGAAAAATTGGAATTCGTATTTAATATAAGAGTTTTGTGTTTTCTGCCTTTTTATTAAATATATATATATATACAATTTTGTCATTATTATTACATAATTATACTTTATCTTTATCTTCCGACATGCAATTATTTACATGTGTGTCACATTTTGTGAACTTGAATATTGAAGATACATTATTGGCCAAACCTGATTAATGTCAACAACAACAACCACCACCACCACCACCACCACCACCACCACAACAACAACAACAAAAACAACAACAACAACAACAACAACAACAACAACAACAACAACAACAACACAATAAAACACCAATTTACACTCAAATTAGCTCTAACTTCATGGGATGGACACAGTAGGCTGGTTTGCAGTGGCTGGTCAGGGTTTGGGAAAGGCAGCGAAGTCCTGTGGAAATAATGAAGATCAATAGGAGTTAGGATGGAAGGGGGCTGTGATCCAGGAACTGTCTCACAGTTGCAGGCCAAGGCGTTATCGATCCCACCTGCACTGGCAGTATCAGATAAAAGGGCTTCTGGCTTCAGCCACCAGGATTATATGAAAATGCAGAGGAAGGGTGCTAAGTGTGGATGAAAGCTTCTCTTCCCTCTCTTCTACAAGAACTCCAAGAAAAAGCCACAGGGAACGAATAACACTTTTGTAACAGGCTGTAAAAGACTGTAATATCTCAAAATGTTTAGATATGACTTGTCTAGTCTTTAAACAAGATGAATTCATTCACAACCTGTACAGTTAACAATCAGGCCCTGCTGATTGTTGATCTTCCTCCTGAGGTTTTGGGTCATGGATGAGTGGAGCTTGTCTTTAAAGCCTGAAAAGACTGCTTACCATGTGGATTGATTAGCTCAGACAGAAGCCCATGGTCTGGATCCCGAGGCTCTGCCTTCATGGCTGGAGGGACAGAAGTGGTGAGAATGGCACAGTCCTTACGGCTGCTTTTGAGTTGAATGTTTACAAGTTGTTTGGAAGTGATCATCCTTGACATTGGCTGGGAGGCATTAAATATCATCTATTCTGTGTGTCGAAAACTTGATGCGCAGTTTATGTAATGTAATATTTTTCTCTCCCTCCGGATTTTTCATCCTTTCAAGCCATCAAACGCGAGGAGGTCAGAAAAGAGACTTTCAAGAATGTATAGGACACCAAGGTCAGCTGTTTCCATTAATTAGCAAGTTTCACTCCTCATTTCACTCAAGTCACATATTGTAGATGAATTAATGAGTGGTTTGATGTGAGAGCCAATGTCTCAAGAAATTCAGTTTTCCAGTGGCCGCAGACCTGCCAAAAAAAAAAAAAAGCCTGTATAGTGGAACATTTTTAGACATGCAACTATTTTAATTTAATTGCTTTGCTTTGGTAGCTATTTATTTGAGTTACACTTTATATCAATAATTTATTACTTTGCAACTAGATGTCAACTAACTCTCATTAGAGTATTAGTGGACTGTTTAGTAAGGGTTAGGATTAGTAGAATAAGTTTGAGTAAGAATAAGACATTGCAAAGTTACTTATAGTTAGTGGAATGTCTAAAGTAAACTATCAAAATAAAGTTGTTAATGTACGTTTGGTTTTTGTGTCAGTTATTATGTAGAAACAATATGACACAAATATGGAGACATACACACCACATACCCAACTCTAAGTATGTTTAGCTCTCCTGGTTTATTGCCTCTGGGGATTTAAAGCAGGACTCTGGTGCTTGTTGTTTGTCTGGTGTACCGACCTGGATCAGATCATTAGCATGTGGATCCTTAGGCATCAGTGGCATCGTGTTTGCCTTCTAGGTTCTTCTTGAAATTTGCTGCTATGTTCTTAGTGGTGTATACTGAAGTAAATAGTTCTCCCCTCAGGACAAATGCATTTTTCTGATATAAACATACTGATGTTCCCTGACAAATTCACAGTAATTATATGCTCATGGGTAATGATATACTCAAAATATGATATGTGTGAGGTCTGGTAGGGGACGGTGAATGTGATTTCACCAAATACACAACAACATTCAGAATAGCCAATTAGATTTGAAGGACAAGTTTACAGTCAAGTTTAGGCTTACAACCAGGGTGCTTCTGTTAATTGAATGTTAATGAATGTTAAATAAAAATATGTTGATCCATATACATGTCTAGTTGGCTAAATCATGGTGACCAGCAGAGGAAATGGTAGTTTTGTTGCTGTCTAACATATTATTTAATAATATTCTTTTGGTTTATTTCAATCTAACTATAAGGACATATTGTATATTGCAAGTGATATGCAAGTGAAGTATAGCCAGTGGGAAAACACAGAGACCAATTTTTGAATATATAATTTAATCAATTTTATTTTTTTCAAAAGAACAGCATGTATTTGTAATAAAAATATATTGTAACATTATATAAATGGCTTTTTTTGTCACTTTCGATCAATTTAATGTATCCTTGATATTGCCAAAAGTTTGCACATGAACTTTAATGACATCCCATTCTTAATCCATATGGTTTAATATGGAGCTGGCCCACTCTTTGCAGCTATAACAGCTTCAACTTTTTTGTTAAGGCTTTCCACAAAGTTTAGGAGTGTTTTTATGGGAATTTTTGACCATCCTTCTAGAAGCACATTTGTAAGGTCAGGCACTGATGTTGGATGAGAAGGCCTTGCTCACAGTCTCTGCTCTAATTCATCTCAAAGGTGTTCTATCGGGTTGTCGTCTTTATGGACCTTTCTTTGTGCACTGTTGCGCAGTC
The DNA here is from genome assembly GCF_024679245.1 of Pseudorasbora parva. NCBI lineage: Eukaryota > Metazoa > Chordata > Actinopteri > Cypriniformes > Gobionidae > Pseudorasbora > Pseudorasbora parva. Next base: position 9,063,799 of record NC_090190.1, read on the forward strand.
ATGTTGGAACAGGAAGGGGCCATCCCTAAACTGTACCCACAGTTGGGAGCATGAACTTGTCCAAAATGTCTTGGTAAGTATCAAGAGTTCCTTTCACTGGAACTAAGAGGCCAAGTCCAACCCTTGAAAAACTAGTTTGAAAAACCACACCATAATTCCCTCTCCACAAAACTTTACACTTGGCACAATGCAGTCAGACAAGTACGGTTCACCTGGCAACCGCCAAACCTAGACTCATCCATTGAATTGCCAGACAAAAAACACGATGAGTCCAGTTACACCTGTCTTACTGTCCCCACACATATAAACTTTTAGAAAAGGAATGCAGTTTATTTAATTGGCTCATCTTAAAAGTAAAACATGTGCACTCACTTGACTGGGAATAATTTAATATTAAATAAAAACAACTAAAAGTAAGTCATTCATAGGTCCATTTTTCTTACATAAAGGGTAACCACAGTATGACGTGTATTTGATGGCACTAGTAGTGTAGAAATTACAGGCATCAGCTTTAAAACAAAGCTTAAATATTTTTTTATGACCAGGTTCCTTTATTTCAGTGATATTAGCACTAATATTTATTCCATCTATTCATATTCAATTTGAATGCAGTGTCTTAGCCCAATCAATTTCTTCTGCTCTAATTGTCTTTAACGCAGTGGTCTGAAGATCTGGATGCTTTACTGGCTGGCGCAGTGTTGTTCTCATCTGACTTGTTTTTGAAGAGAAAGGATGCTGAATGGCAATTGCACTTTGGGGGCAGAATTATCAGCGCTGGCAGCCTGTGTGCCTGGAAGTTAGAGTTATTTGGCACGTACACCACTTTCTTTTCTAACTCTCTGTGAGAAGCTTAGAAGATGGAGAACTTGTGGGCATAGATGAGCAGAGGCGTCTATAAGCCACAGCCCCCATCTCAATGCTTAAACATCTTCCCCCGAGGCGAGAGGGTTTGCAGCCTTGATATCCAGCTCGGATGAGAAAAGACAAGGCACTTAACATTGCGGTGTATCTGCCGTCGTAGGAACATTTCAAACAAAACTGCCATCCCTGCTCAAATATGTGACTCACGTGCTGCCAGGCACTGTCGAGAGTCATTACAGACCTTAATCTGTTTAGCCATTAATGTCAAAAATGCCTGTAATCCAGGAAAGAAAAAGAGAAAAAAGAACCAGGTCAGAAAGGAAAACCTACATTATAAAATAAGGTACTAAAATGAGATGGATTCATGAGCATGATTATCCTTCGCCATGTCTGTTGCACTAAATTACTGTGACACAGCTTGGTATCTGTTGGTCTTCTGTGCTGCCCGACAATCAGGATGGTACACACGGGACCGTGGCACGTCATGCATTTTTATACTCCTCCTCGATCTCGCTTTAACTAGGGGTGTCACGGGTGTTAGGCATGGTAACCTTTTTTTATATTGTTTCTAAGGCTTGAAAATGGGTTTTGTTCTGGGTTGAAGATGAGATAAGCAAGGAGTCTCACTACCGATAGTCAGAGGTGGGTTATTATAATGGAATAGATTCGCATTTCTTGCCTCTATCCTTTTTGTCTCCTCCATCTGAGACTCTCCATTTCTCTCCCTCCAAATCTCGTTACCGTCACCATATCTGTTCCCTTTAGCAGTTTTCATGTTTCATGAAATCCCATTCTCTCCCGTTCCCTTTTCTATCTTCAGCTATCTTTTCAGCCAAATGTCCCCAAGTCTTCCTGTCCCAGTGTCTCTGATGTCCAGGACCCCGCACGCCTCCCCTTGGCCGCGGTCTATTGGGAGCACGAGGCGTCAAAGCCCTTCGGGGATGGCTTTTTCAAAAGTGGCATCTTAGGAAACCACGCAAACATCCACGCAGAAGTCCTGGAATAGCAACCTCACTTTTAAAACCAGGATGCGGCTTCACTTCACACTTCTCAAACCACGTCCCTCCTCTCCTCTTGTTGCATGTGACTATGTTTGAAATGCCACCCGAACCACTTCTCATCATCATCATCATCATCATCATCGAGTTTGATTTCTCAGCCGTTTCCTGGGATGATGGGTCGCCGACATACCACTGCGAGACAGCTATCATCAGAACGTGCATCATCACACAGGGTTGATTCCTCATGACTTCTCCTGTCTGTCTCCGCTCACCTGCATCTCCCTCCTCCGGGGTCAACCCTATGGACGCGGGCCCGTTCTCATAAATCCAGCTGTGGATAAATATGGTCGCAGCTGTTAAGCAGGGATGACACTTTACCTCCAAGTGCCCCCTACTGCCATACTGGCCTCTCATAAATCTACCAGGCCTGAGATCTTTGGATCCACTCAATAAGAAGCAGAGAGCATGTAATTACACGGTAGCAGGGTCTTATTGGGATCTCAGCCCTCCCCTGTCTCAATTCATCTTAATTGCTGGCCCTCACAAATCTATACCCACCCCCTCTCATTTCCACTCTTGAGACATTTGATGGTTTGCCTGTGATGTCTCCTGTCTTTTAGTTGCTCGCATGCTGCAAATACTGGTACAAATCTGCAGAAAATATGAATTTGATGAATGGAAGTTCAAAAGAACAGCATTTGTAATATAAATCTTTTTAACATTATATAAATGGCATTTATTGTCACTTTCAGTTGATTTAATGTATCCTTGAAGATACTACACTATATTGCCAAAAGTTTTGGGAAGTTTTAGGTATAATATTTGGCCCAACCTCTGCAGCTGGGAAGGTTTTCCACAAAGTTCAGGAGTGTGTTAATGGGAATTTTTGACCATTCTTCTAGAAGCGCATTTGTGAGGTCAGGCACTGATGTTGGATGAGAAGGCCTGGCTCGCAGTCTCCAATTCTAATTCATCCCAAAGGTGTTCTTTCGGTTTAAGGTCAGGACTCTGTATAAGGCCAGTCAAGTTCCCCCACACCAAACTTGCTCATCTATGTCTTTATGGACCTTGCTTTGTGCACTGGTGTGGAGTCATGTCGGAACAGGAAAGGGGTATCCCCAAACTGTTCCCACAAAGTTAGGAGCATGAAACTGTCCAAAATGTCTTGGTATGCAGAAGCATTAAGAGTTCCTTTCACTAGAACTAAGAGTCCAACCCTTGAAAAATAACCAATCCCCCCTCCATCAAACATTACACTTGGCACAATGCAGTCCGGCAAATACATGTCTCATTTTGACTCTTGAAACATTTTATTGTTCACCTGTAATGTATCCTGTCCTCTAGTCCCCTGCATACAGCAAATATAGGCACAAATCTGATGAAAATGTAGGTTTGAAAGTGTGGTTTGCCCCTAAATGAAATAATGTAATTGTTTACTCCATCTCATGTCATTCTAAACCTGTATGAATTTTATCTGCAGATCTGTGTTACACAAAGTAACATATTTGAAGAATATTTTTATTCATGCAATGAAAGTAAATGGTTCATAATTTTTTTTTCCTAATTGAGCGAAAATACACGTTCTACAAAAGAAAGCAACTCATAAAAGTGAGTGTGAGTAAATTATATCAATTTTGTTCCTCTAACATACACTTTTAGGAGACTGGATATTTTTTATTGAAAATAACTTGCTTTTCCTTTAAATTATTGCATTATGAATTGAAACACTACTGGAAATACAACTGCAGTTGTCTTGGCTCATATCCTATTTCACAGGGCAGTGGAAAAGTGATGTAATTTAAGGTAATGTTCAAAAACTTATGACCACCAATGACTTTGGCGCTGACGACAAGCAAAAAATCCTCAGAAGTGTTCATGCTTCATAAACATTCTCTGGTTAAATTAAATGAGCGTAAGGTCATAACTAAAGCGAAGAATGATATCGAACCGGCCAGCCACGAGCACCGACAATGCTCATCATCCCTCAAGCCATGTACATGGAAAATTTTTACAAGTTCATCGGGGCAAAAGTGTCATTGTTTTAATTACCTTCGCAGGCTTTCTGCGAAACAAATTAATCATGTGTCCCTTTTTAAAGAGAACCCTCTTAATTATGTGGCTCAGAAATGGTTTTCATTATGAACTAAATGATTTCCCATTTTCAGACACATTTTGTGAGACGTGACTCAACAGCGGCATAGTATTTAAAAAAAAAAAGCGTTGGGTGGTGGAGTTGTAAGAGCTGTAATGAGCTTTTAAAACCTGGAAGAGGAAAAGACTGAATTTTTGTGCAACAGTGCTAATTTGATATTAGATGCATAGTGTTTTTTTTAGGGCAGTCAGTCTATTAAAATAATAATTAGGATTTCATTTTTTGTAGTTATGTGTTAACACATTTAGATTTTTAAGGAAAGCAAACAAATTAATATGTGCAAATAGGTCCATGGTAACACTTTATAATAAGATATTAAATGTTAATGTACCACTGTTTAAAAGTTTATGGTCAGTCATTTATATATATATTCATTATAAAAAAGAGTAATGTGTGCTTATTATATGTTGGTAACACTTTACAATAAGGTTGTGTTAGTTAACATCAGTTAATGCATCAGTTAACATGAACTAACCACACACACATACACACAAACATTTTCAAAAAATATAATGTACTATGATTTATAAGCTGTTTTACTCATGGGGAGCAAAAATGTTGTACAAACAACGTAGGGAATACCTAAACCCCAGACACGCACATACGTGCACACACACAAATCGTGCAAGTATCATAGCTAAAATATCCTCCTCATATCCCCCCAAACATACTTTTTGACACTTTTTTTCAGTTGATTAACAAAAAAATCAAGCATAGCATCAGTTCTGGTAGGTCATGTTAGTCAAGCTTGCATCAGCTGACTGTCAGCAGATCTCATGTTCCAATAGGAATATGACGCCTATCACAGCATACATATATAAGTTCCTTCAGTACTATCAGCAGCTATCATGTTCTCCCAGAGCTCCCTCCTCCATCCCAAGCTCCACTCGTTTAGTCAGGATAAAACCATTCAATTTTGACCCTTAAATCAGACAAAATTCCCAATTTTTGTGTACATTTGAATATCAACATTAATGATATCTGCAATACATTATGTTGGTTCTGTTCTGTTAAGAGCCTAAGAGGTATTGCTGCTCTCCCTGCTCTTATCAATGCTAGGTTCTTGCCCAGAACATCCAAACTATATGCTAATAATCAATCAATCATGTTTGATGACAGACAACACATTACCAAATAGTTTGGTAAAACTTTACAATACAGGTGCACTAATATGCATTAATGTCATGCTTAATTAATGCACACATAATCATGAGTTAATTATTACTAATGGTGAACTAACCCATTTATTAATGATTAATGCATCAGCAAACTAATGAAGATTCTACATGATTAATATATTAAGTATTTAATAAATTGTTATTAGTTAAATGTGTCATAATGTATTAATTCCTTAATAACATATTATATTAACTAATAATGTAAATTAATGTGTTAAATACCACAAGGGGTCAAAGCCATGCATTTCAACTTCCAGTTATCTGCTTTAATTAATCATTAGCTAAGGATTTTTTAAAGGTGTCATTATGTTATGACTTTACATGTTGGGGCACATGACTACTCACTAATTTTAAAAAAATGAATTCAAAACCCATAACCACAATTACATATTACTTAATCAATTAGTGATTTAATTAAAGTGAATTTGCACTTTAAGATTCTTTGGAATGAAAAGTGCGTTATAAATAAAATCTATTATTATTATTATTATTATTATTATTATTATTATTATTATTATTATTATTATTATTATTAAAACTGGCACTCTAACGAGAGATAGTTTACATGTAGGTGTAATGTTACTTATAGTCAACAGAATAAAGTGAAACTGTTGTTGTTGGTTTTTTTTCTTTTTTTCTTTTTTCTTTTTCTGCTGACCTGCTGTGACTGTGTGTTTGACTCATTTTATTGTTGTTCAGCTTTGATTGTTAAATTCCACCTGACAAGCAAATGTAATTAATCGTATGTGCTAAAATGTTAACTTTGACAGTCCTAGTTGCCTTTACATTTTTTTCTGTCCTTGGCTCTCTCAGACAAGCTTCCTCAAGGGGACAGCTGGCGCATAATGCAGGGAACAGGGAACAGCACATATGAGAATCTACATAAATGGTACTGTGTAGAAACAGGCAAATAGTCATACCAGAAAAAAAGATACACAAATACATAACTCTGCACAAACACTTTTACACAAATATTGTGTGTTTGGTAACGCTTTATTTTAAGGTTCATTAACTTTAAGATTATTAACTATTAACTTGTTGCTTGTTAGCATGCATATCAATAGGATATTGGTTGTTTATTAGTACTTATAAAGCACATATTAATGCCTTATTCTCCATGACCTTATTCTACACCCCTTAATCCTACTAATACCTAAACCTAAATGCTACAAAACTACCATACTAACTATTAAAAAGCAGTAAATCAGGAGTTTATTGAGGCAAAAGTCATACTTAATAGTGAATATGTGTTCCCCATACTAAAGTCTTACCGTGTGATATATATTCAGTATATAAATGACTGCATATATAACAGCACACTGCACACATTTGCTATAACAAAATCCATCCTGAAAAAAACTGTTAGCAAAAAAACATTTCTCCCTTAGAAGCAGACTTATACATCCAGGGCCTGGTGATTTCAAAAAATGTACAGACCATAAATAAAATAAAACAGTTTTTGCAAAAACAGGTAGTAATGACACCAAAATATTAGATATCAGTGAAAATTCCCAGTTCTCTATTCCAATATCGATGCCACAGCTAAACCTACTAGCCCTCCTAATATAAATTTAAAAAGTAAACAGTCAGTAATAAAATAAGAACAAATAATCAAATTACAAGCGAAAGCACCAATAAATTAGACTGGGTAAACCCAGCCTGATCTGCCGGTGATTTCCCCCTGCAACTCAGTCTGGAAACCTGTATATTAAAAGGTTAGTTCACCCAAAAATGAAATTGATGTCATTAATGACTCACCCTACCATCGTTCCACACCCGTAAGACCTCTTTTCATCTTCGGAACACAGTTTAAGATATTTTATATTTAGTCCGAGAGCGTATCCAAGTGTATGCACACTATACTGTCCATGTCCAGAAAGGGAATAAAAGCATCATCAAAGTAGTCCATATGTGACATCAGTTAGTTCATTAGAATCTCTTGAAGCATCGAAAATCAACCCGTTCTCACTCCCAAGGCGTCAAAATCCGAAGCATAGTCAAGTGCCTTCCGCGTCACAATTAAGACGCTAAAGGTGCCCCTGGGCGTCATTTTGCGACGCGCTGGGTGCTCCATTCATTACAATGATAAACCTTTGGCGTCATAAACAGACGCATTTAATTATTTGCGTTTATAAAAGCAGACATGATTTTATTAATATTTAAAGGCTACTTTCATATTTTGGAGCAACTAACTCCACTCCTACCCTAAACCTACCCATATCTAAACAATATAAAACACATAACAGGCAAATAAATGTACAGTCACAGGTATTTATTGCAAAAACTGACCAAAGCAGTATAAAAGTATTAACTCATGTTGCATTCCAAGTCTTCTGAAGTCATACGATATCTTCATGTGAAGAACAGAGTCGATCTTGATGTTTTAATCGCTGAAATGATGATCCCGCTGCCCCGTGAAAGAACTCATTCATATCTCATTCAAATAATTCAAAAGACTCCTGAGCATGACGCAATCGGTCACAAGACACACGAGAGCCAATGACATTTTACAATCAATGCTGACGTAATGACGCAATTGGTCACAAGACATACGAGAGCCAATGCAATTTCACTATGAAATCTCACGTAACGGGCGCCAATATTTGAAATTTGATTGTGTTTGTTGATGATCTTCTGCGGATGGAGATGCTGATCGCTTTTGGGGATTTTCTTTATACAAATCAATCGTTTGGCCTCGGAAAACTTGGATTATTTAACTTTTTTGAATAACTCGTGGATGCAGTCGTATGTTATATATCCTGTGTTTTATATCATGTTCAGACAAATGGGTAGGTTTAGGGATGGGATGGGGCTGGGTTACATGTTAAGCATGTCTAAATAGCGTAAATAAAATAAATGTAAATAAAATTATGCTTGCTGATTAAATTGAAAAACACACTCCAACATGTCATAATGGCAAAATTATAAACTAATACAATTTCACCATGACGATAACATACCCAGCGCGTCTGTGTATGACGCCAAAGGTTTCTCACTGAAATGAATGGAACACCCAGCGCGTCGAAACATGACGCCTTGGGGCACCTTTAGCGTCTTTATTGTGACGCGGAAGGCACTTGACCATGCTTCGGTTTTTGACGCCTTGGGAGTGAGAATGGGTTGCGAAAATACATTTTGGTCCAAAAATAGCAAAAACTACGACTTTATTCAGCATTGTCTTCTCTTCCACCTTTGTTTTCAAACCTCAAACAAAGATTAGAACGGTCATGAATCAGCGTATTGATTCATAATTCGGATCGCCAATGTCACGTGATTTCAGCAGTTTGGCAGTTTGATACATGATCCGAATCATGAATCAATAAGCTGATTCATAACCGTTCGAATCTTTGTTTGCGAAATGAAAACAAACACGGAAGAGAAGACAATGCTATTTTTGGACCAAAATGTATTTTCGAAGAGATTCTAATGAACTAACTGATGTCACATATGGACTACTTTGATGATGTTTTTATTCCCTTTCTGGACATGGACAGGTAAGTGTATATACACTTGGATATGCTGTCGGACTAAATATAAAATATCTTAAACTGTGTTCTGAAGATGAACGGAGGTCTTACGGGTGTGGAACGACGTTAGGGTGAGTCATTAATGACATCAATTTCATTTTTGGGGGAACTAACCCTTTAATTTCTACTACTTCTGTTATCCCTTTTTTTTGGTAACCAATCACAGACTGGCTTTTCCACCTGGCGTGCTATTGGCAGGTTTAACATGATGACGGATAGAGAAGCAATGGGTCGTTGCCTGTTGATCACACTTCTTGTGGTCTGATCAGTTGATGGACTATCCAATTTGTTTATCAGGCCTCTTGTACAGTAGAAAATAGAGAGCAGACTCCCCAGACCAATGTTCAATCTTAAATTGAGCTGGTCTGGTGATAGCCAGACAACCAATAAATACAATGTAACAAAGATACAATTTGTCCACTCAGGTAGAAGAAAACACGAAAGAGCTCAGTTTATTATTTGCACGCTCTCTGAGACACAGCTTTCTGGGCGAGTGCTTCATATGTGTGTGCACTCAAAACTTTCCACACAGCGTGTGAGAGTAACAAAATTAGCTTCTATTCGCATCTTCATATCAATGCGATGTGATGTTTATCTGCTTACACCCAGTACATCCAACATGTAGGTGTGTTTGTTTCTTCAGTTGAACACAAATAAAGATTTTCAACTCCAACCGTTGCTGTGTGCCAGTCATATAATCATGTGAATGGGTAAGGCTCTATAAGAGTAAAACAAACAAACAAACAAAAACATGCTTAAGCAACGTGCACAAAAACCCTGCTGCTCCTGACGACACATTGATTTCTTAAGACACCAACCAATCAGTTGCTGTGAGAATTTATAAATATTATTTGTAATTTTATAAACCTACTTCCATCTGGTGAGGTCAAGCTGGTGCGATCATAGGTATATATAGAATCCTCATTAGATTTGTCGATGAGGCATCTACGTGGTTTATATCTATGATCACGGCAGCTTGACCTCACTAGACGGAAGTAATAGACCACTGCATGAAAAGTGGGATTTTCGTCCCCGTAAACGGCCGGAAATCTCCCTGATTTTCGACAATTAACGTCAGTTTACAGCCTGTGAACGTCGCGTTCGTCTGTGCCACATATTGACGGAAACGAACCATGACGTATGTGGAGCTTGCGGAGGCATGCTGGCGCCGGCGCTAATGGCTCTAATTAGCATATGAATAGCAGCTCTGGGCGGCGCCTTGCCGGAATGGCTTGAATTTCCTCACTCAGTATTGGTTGAAACTACTACATTGAAACAAGAAATATCACTCGTGATTGGTTGGCAGATCTGTTACTATTGGTCAACCTGGGTAATAAATTAATAAATTTAAACCCCCAAATTATAATAATTTTACACACATATATATATAAAATTATGATTTGCATATGATTTTTTAATTGTATATATTCATATTCATGTGATATGCTATTATGTTTTATATTCATGTCATTGTTATCCTATGGACTACGCTATTATAACCATCAAGGACATTCATTTATTGAGGAAAGGAAAATATGCCAGGGACGTGCAGTTTATTCGAAGAAAGAGCTTTATTAGAACAAAACACAAACACACAACCAAATGCAAAACGTTTGAGATCTGCCCACACAACAATAGGAAGCTCACGAGAAGCCCAAAATCCTACAGCACCATGAAGTCTCTGTTTTCCGCTTCAGAGCTGTAGGTAACTAGCGCCATTCTGTCTGTTTTAAGTCCATTTTTCAGACGTCTGGAGATGTCTGTCGTGCGTTGCCCTGTTCTTTGGAATCGCCTCTAATCTCGATTGCAGCGTGGCACAGAGCTCGGCGAACTCCTGGCTGGTCGAATAGTCCATCCAGACACCGCGCGAACGATGCCGTCTTCCTCATCAGACATCAGGTCTATGGTAGCGCACTTCCAAAGGCCCACCTCATATCCTCAGCTAACACACTCTTTCTTGCTTGTAGCAGCTGTAAAAACAAACAATAAAGACAATCAGTATTGCGCGATGTACTGCGTAAAACGCACCTGAAAAATAGTCACACTGACCAAAAACGGATCTAATCTAATAAATCTTACCCTCTTTCTTCTCAATCGACTCCGAGTTGAACTCTTCACAGCTTTTCAAGAACTGGATGTTTGTACCTCCTGCGTACTGTCTCTGTCTTACATGCAGCTGGAAAACAATTAAATGAGTGTTATGAAGAAGTTGTGAAGACGGAGTACTGCTTCCTGTAAAATGACCAGAAAAAGAAAACACTTTTATAAAGCAACTTACATTTGTTCTTTTACAAGGCTAATTTCAGCTTGTGCTACTTAAAAAGCTTTGCTTTAGGTTACTTTAGCTTAGATAACAGTCTTACCGCAATCTTAGGACTGGTCTTCTCTTAGGCACTCGTCTTCTCTTCTTAAAGTTAGTATCTTCCACACAGTTTTTCGACTCCAAAGCAAGCAACCTATCATCTATGGACAGCAACCTGGAGATTACTAAAGTTAACTGCTCGTTAAAATCGGCAGCAAGCTGACGAGATAGCCCACTGATTGCATTCAGCTGTTTCTTCCCGCCGGTGTTACGGATCAACTGGGGATCATGTTATCTGGGGACGGGCGCGTACACGCAGCTAGTTTTACCTGGATTTACAGCAGATGTTAGACGAGGACAGATTCGTCACAGCGGATTTTCCACTGAACAGATTTAAAACGCTTTCCACATTATTGGTAAATGTTTGCATAATATCAGGCTCTGTGTTTTCCTCTGTCGCTGCTTTGCTGTATGTTTCAAACGCAGTTTAAGGGAAATTTTAATGTGGTTTCATTTCACAACACAGACCACGCCCACATTTTGTTACATTCTTTTCGATGAAAGTCGTATCCAATGACAATTACATTCAATAAATTACATTGTGTGGTATTAGTATCGGAATTTTTATTTTATTTTTAATAACTATTGTTTTTGTAATTTGCTTAGGGTATTTTTTAAATTATATATATATATATATATATATATATATATATATATATATATATATATATATATATATATATATATATATATCCTAACTAAAATAACTCATAGCCTGTCATATTACCTTTCTCATATTAGCCTATTATATTCTATTATAATCTATTATATTGCCCACCCCTTGCCCACCTGCACATCCCAGCTGATATACAAGATTTGGGGGGTCATTCTGCATTTGAAAGTTGGAAAGGGTTTTAAATCTTCTAAATAAAGTAAAATGATTCAAAATCAAGTAATTTATATATGCCAAAGTCAACTTTAAACATATACAATGTAATTTCCAAACAGCAAAATTGTGGCCAGTGAAAATGCTGAGTGGCTAGTAACTTTGGAAAACCACTAGCCACGGTGGCCGGTGAGCAAAAAAGTTAATGTCAACCCCTGTATATATATATATATATATATATATATATATATATATATATATATATATATATATATATATATATATATATATATATATATATATATATATATATATATATATATATATATATATATATATATATACACACACACACACACACACACACACACACACACACACACACACACACACACACACATATATATATATATATATATATATATATATATATATGTAGTGCCGTTAAAATTAATTTGCGTTAACACGTTAATTTTGACAGGCAATGATATATGATATATAAAGTTTGCTGATGTATGACGCCGCTTATTAGCAGGAGACCGCAATGATTGGTAAAAGTTGCGGTGATTGGTCAAAATTGCGAGTCGCACTGAATTCACGGGGACTGATTGCAAATGACACACAATAAATAATCTAGAATACTTTCATCAAATATATAAATTCAAGCTTAAGTTTAAGATTTTACAATTAGGCTATACTGAGCCTGATCTATCTAAGAGATTTTCTTAGAAGGAAGTTCATACCTTTTAGAAAAATGTCACATGGGTTAAAACTCCTGCTACTCTGATTTGCATTTGTATAGCTCACAGCATGTTCATTTACATGTTAAAGCCTCCCCTGGAGTTAAGGGAAGGGGGGTCTTGGGGGGGACAACTGCCAAGCAAGACCCACGTCAATTTCTGACAATTCACGGCAGTTTTCGGTGTCGCCTGCAAACTGCCGTGTACAGTCGTAAACCTGATCTTCCACGACAATCTACAGTGCCGCTTACTGACGAAAATCCCACTTTTCATGCAGTGGACGATGGGAAAACTTGATGAGACTTGTCGGGATATGAGGTAAAAAAAATAACATAAACACTGTTCGGTTTCTCACAGAAACCGATCGGTTGGTGTCTTAAGAAATCAATGTGTCATCAGGAGCAGCAAGGTTCCCTTCCGAAAGGGAACTCGCGCTGCGTCAGCTGATGCTACGGGGAACGCCTCCAGCGTCAGCTGACGCAGTGCGAGTTCCCTGTTCTCAGGGAACCAAGGTTACAGTCGTAACCTGAGACATTTTTGTGCACTTTGCCTAAGCATGTTTTTTTGTTTGTATGTTTTGCTCTCATAGAGCCTTACCCATTCACATGATTTTATGACTGGCACACAGCAACGGTTGGAGTGCATGTTGGATGCACTGGGGGTAAGCAGATAAACATCACATTTTCATTTTTGGGTGAACTAACCCTTTAAACCTTCATGAGGATGCAGCACTGGCACATCACCTGTCACTTGTCCCACACAGTTTCATGCACTCACCAACACAGATTTTTACTTGCATTTGGTGCTTGGCGAGTGTTATTTTTAGGTTAAATCATTGCATCAATGCTCACTGACTTGCAGTCGTTTCTAAATGTGTTTCTGAAATAGTTTTCTGCATTTTCTTTCATCGGATCCTTAAGTGCGCAAGTGGAAACATACCCTCTGCTTTTTCTTGCGCTGATTTAATGGCACACATTTAGGAACTATTTGGAAGACCAGTTTGTGTTTTTTTTTGGGTTTTAATTGTACATGGAGATGGCTTTTGTGGTGAATTGTAATGTGGGTTCAAAAGTAAGCGCATATTTTTCTTAAGAGCGTTCCAGAGAATTGGAGATGGTCAGGGAAGACGGTGACTCAGAGTTTGGCCGTGCGTTTTGTGCCGTGTTGAATGCGAATGAGCGTGTGTGTCTTTCTGAGCATTTGTCCGTCTTTCCGTCGAAGTGTCTCTGTGCTGAATAAACCCAGGCTCTGTGAAATGCACAGCCTTTTTTTGACACCCACGTCTTCCACCCCTTCTCCATCTGTCTCTGTTGCCATGATACGATACTGATGTGAGCCTCTGCTCCCTCTCCAGAAGCTTTCAACCTCTCACCTTTCCCATTGTCATTCACTTTCCCTCTCTACATCATTCCGAATCAAGGCCGTTGAATAATAAGAGATGATTAAAGTATATTACATTTATTTAATCATGGATGGGCATCTTTTCATTGCCATAATTTATGGGTAGAGGTGATTAAAAGTTAATTTCAAGTGCTGACAATAAGACTTTAATCACAATAATTGAATTAAAAACAGCATAACAAAGCATAGAAAAGAAACATTTCTAAAGAATTAAAAATAGAAATGAATAAAACATTCAAGTAACAAAATGTAAAAGTATATTAAAAGAACATTCAAAATAAAATGCAATAAAATAATATCAAGTCAATTAAAAATGAAATGATCGAGAGTACCTTCAGTTTAGGCTTGCTTTGATGTGAAAAAAAAAAATACAACCCGGCTCCACCGATTTCCAATAAGCTTGATTTTCATATGAATAGTTTGAAGACAATAAAAGATGTATGAATATCATAAACCATTACAAGTTATGCATGCAATTTATGAATTTTGAAATCAGTTCTGACAGACACGGCTGAATGGTCACAAGGAGCAGTTTCATCAAATTAGATGTAATATGCTTGTTTTTCGGGTCCCCTATTTATGATCTATTGCAGACTGAGAGTAAAAATCAATAAAAAGTGCATTTCAGTAATGATATTTAGTATAGTGTTTCTAGTGTTGCCTAGAAAGCTTTTGGACTTTGGTGTTGCTGGCTTCTTCTATTTAGACAGTGGAGTTGAACAATGGATTGACGCACTCGGGGACGGATTGATGACATTTACGCAGGTGTTCAATGTCAATTCTCTTTTGATCAATACACTTTATGGGTACAAGGTCCAGATGGGTGAACTGTATCTCTACAGGCTATAATGCATTTAAACAAGGCTTTTTCTACAAATGAAAGCATTTCCAGTAATCACTTTGTTGTATTTTGTTTCATTCCATAAAAGTTTTATAGCTTTCTAAGTGTTCAGTGAAATCTACAGAGCATTTTAACTGTGTTAGAGTCATTTTTGCATATCATGCCCTCTTTTAGTCCTTCATGAACACTCAAACCAAGTAAATTTCGGTCCTATATGTCCTGTCTGATGCAACGGCCAAAAAGACATGCAGTCAGCTCAGACGGCTGGTGCTTTCTGGGTCGCAACCGTAGCATTTGCTATCACATGTCAACGTTACTGTCTAAAGGATTTTGACATCTTGTGTTGGGCAGAATGCTTGCTCAAATAGTAAAGCAGGTGGGGAGCTCTCAAACGTCACATTGAATAACCCTGTCCCGAGACAATTTAAAAAACCTCACTGTGCTATAACATGTAGGACGAGCTATTTTATACCTTTGTGCTATATCATATATTTAGAGTCACTGATGAAAGCTTTGCAAGCTGTACCTGTATTTTTATGCAGACTCTTAGTTTTTTCCCTGTCATCTGACTTTAATGTCCATTCTAGAGAGTGCAGAGCAGTTACTGGTCATCAAATTATGCAAACTGCCTTGACTGTTGAAAGCGCAGAATGCAGATAGTGTTAAGCACAGAATTATCTACACACTTAAAGCTTGAGGAAATAGATAAAAGCTGCACAAGGAGGAAATCAGTTTGTTGTGGCTGTGCGGTACTTTTAACTGAAAACAGATAATGAGAAAAGATATCAACTCAACATTTGTTATGATTCATAAAATGAACTGAATTGTAAACTTGGAAGTTTTGGGTACTTTCACGGTATATGGTGCTGTCAGACTCCGTTTGATGCCCTCATAGATCCATTAGACGGCAAATCAGAAATATTATTCTTTTAACTGGACAGGATATGAAACAAATCATGATTATTATTAGCATAGATGTTTTTCCCTTTTTATTTATAACAATTGGTACTGTGGTCTATAAACATGACTCATTAAGTACCTCCCTGTCAAACTGAAGAAGTTTGCAGAGATATTTGACAGGTCGGAAATAGGAAAGAGTGTTATGCTGTTGAGAATACTGAGTTAAGTAAAAAGTATTGCAGCAGAAATCCTCCGCCTGTCTCGAGTCTCTATATTCATGTACGCACACATATGTTCATCCACACAACCTAATATACAACTTGCACATATTTTGTTTTATTAACTAAAAAAGTAAACTGCAAATGTTTGGTGCAGTACGATTATTTTAAAAAAAAGAATACTTTTGTTCTGCATTTATTTGAAATAAAATGACTAATGACATTTATAACGTTTTTTTTTTTAAATAAATTTAATTTTAAATAAGAAAATAATATGAAGATTTTTTTTAATTTGCACCAGATCAGGATTATAATGATTTCTAAAGTGTCATGTGACACAGAAGACTGATGCTTTTCTTTTAAAGACTTTGCCACTCTGCAAATTCTCTTTAAAGTTTGTATGCTACTTATTACTCAGTTATAATAAGCTAAAGCTAATAGTATTTCTTTGTTGCTGAAAGAAAGCCTAAAATATAAGTGATTAACCGTCATGTCTAAATATGTTTTTCTCAGATGACTTTAAACTTTCCCATACTGTTTTTACTGTATTTTTGGTTAAATAAATACAGCTTTTGTGAGCATAAGAGGCTTCTTTTCAACCCCCACATTTTATAAGGTAGTGTAAGGGATTTTATATTATATTTTCAGGCAATACACACTGGAGCAGGAAGTGAGTGAATCCAGACAACAACTTTATTGTAGACAGAGTAAATAAGTAAGTAACTCAACGTGGATAATAATTTGAGGTTCCATGGTAACAATAACAGTCCTTCTATCTTTTAGGTGATCCAGGAGAAGATGGCAGAGCTGTCTGATGGAGCACACACCTAAGTAGACAGCCACATGTAAGTACTGCAGGTGGATATTAACATGAGGAGAAAACACAATGATATACTTGTTGGAATTGATGCTGGAGAACAAGGATCACTAGGAGATTGCTGGAATGTGTATGTTTCCTAGTTTAAGGCCAGACAACGACAACTAGTTTAAGGCCAGACAACTCAGGTGTGTACTTATAAACTATATTGCCACAAGTATTGGGACACCCCTCCAAATCAGTGAATTCAGGTGTTCCAATCACTTCCATGGCCAGAGGTGTATAAAATCAAGCACCTAGCATGCAGACGCTTCTACAAACATTTGCAAAAGAATGAGTTGCTCTCAAGAGCTCAGTGAATTCAAGTGTAGTACCGTGAGAAGTTGCCACCTGTGCATTTGTGAAATTTCTTCAGTACTAAATATTCCACGGTCAACTGTTAGTGGTATTATAACACAGTGAAAATAATTAGTAATAACATCAACTCAGCTATAAAGTGGTAGGTCATGTAAAATCACAGAGTGGGGTCAGCGCATGTTGAGGCTCACAGTGCACAGTTGGGTTACGGTGTAGGGTTGTTTTTTAGGGGTTAGGGTTGGCCTCTTATAGCCTGGTTTTATGTGACTCTTGTACATTTAATTTGTACATAGAGTCTGGCCACTCTCCATTTCCGTGAAGGCGGGCACCCTGTTGAGGTATAAACTATTGGATCTGCCCTGAGCCACTCTGGATCTGCCATAACCAATCGCTAACGTTTGGTCGTGACGTATGTCATGCGCCTTCGCCTGTTTCACTCATGGAAATCCGACAAAATAAAAGTGCACATGTGCATGCCACCTCAGTAATAAAACTATAGGATAAAACCTAAAACTCATGCATTCAGATTGTGATTTATTCACGCCACGGTGGAGAGGAGAGTTTTGTTATCGGGAACGCGGCGTTCACGCGGTCCGTAACATCATTGTATGCTGTAAATAAAATGTCATATGCTTGGTATGATAATAAATGCTGCTATAAATAACGGACCAATTCAAATGTTTAAGTGCTTTTATTTTGATTTGTTTGAGCAGTGATGAAATATATTGCTCTTCTAAATACTTG